>NW_024037765.1:37089-72124 GCF_015832195.1 Motacilla alba alba
TGCCACTTGGGCCAACTCGCGCTGCTTTGAAGGTGCCCACGGAGCTCTGCAAACTGAGACCATAACCTAGGGTTGTGGGTTTTGTTTTCTCGGGCAGAAGCCTCTCTCAGTACCAGGTAGGACCTTGTTCCTTAGGGGCAGGCTGCCTGCTGAATTTCCACGAATATCAAGATGCTGCCCAGGGACAAGCTGCCACCTGTGCCAGCTCGGGCTGCTTTGAGGGTGCCCACGGAGCTCTAAAAACTGAGACAGGGTACATGGGGTTATGGGTTATGTTTCCCCGGGCAGAAGCCATTGTAAGTACCAGGTAGGCCCTCGGCCCTTAGGGGCAGGCTGGCAGCAAGACTTCCACGAATATCAAGATGCCGCCCAGGGATATTCTGCCACCTGTGCCAACTCGGGCTGCTTTGAGAGTGCCCACGGAGCTCTGCAAACTGAGACCATGAACCTGGGGTGCTGAGTTTTGTTTCTCCGGGCAGAAGCATTTGCAGTGCCAGGTAGGCCCTCGGTCCTTAAGGGCAGGCAGCCTGCTGTATTTCCACGAATATCAAGATGCTGCCCAGGGACAAGCTGCCACCTGTGCCAACTCACGCTGCTTTGAGAGTGCCCATGGTGCTCTGCAAACTGAGACCAGAAACGTGGGGTGCTGGGTTTTGTTTTCCAGGGCAGAAGCCTTTGTCAGTACCAAGTAGGCCCTTGTTCCTTAGGGACAGCCTGGAAGCAAGATTTCCCCGAATATCAAAATGCTGCCCAGGGATATTCTGCCACCTGTGCCAACTCGGGCTGCTTTGAGAGTGCCCACGGAGTTCTTCAAACTGAGACCAGGAACGTGGGTTTGTCGGTGTTGTTTTCCCGGGCAGAAACATTTGCAGGACCAGGTAGGCCCTCGGCCCTTTGGGGGAGGCTGGCACCAGGATTTCCACGAAAATCAAGTTTCCGCCCAGGGACAAGCTGCCACCTTTGCCAACTCACGCTGCTTTGAGAGTGCCCACGGAGCTCTGCAAACTGTGACCAGGACCGTGGGGTGCTGAGTTTTGTTTTCCCGGGCAGAAGTATTTGTCAGTACTAGGTAGGCCCACGGTCTTTCAGGGCCGTCAGCCTGCTGAATTTCCACGAATATCAGGATGCTGCCCACGGAGGAGCTGCCACCTGTGCCAACTCGGGCTGCTTTGAGAGTGCCCATGGTGCTCTGCAAACTGAGACCAGAAACGTGGGGTGCTGGGTTTTGTTTTCCAGGGCAGAAGCCTTTGTCAGTACCAGGAGGGTCCTTGTTCCTTATGGGCAGTCTGCCTGCTGGATTTCCACGAATATCAAGATGCTGCCCAGGGACAAGCTGCCACCTGTGCCAACTCGGGCTGCTTTGAGAGTGCCCATGGAGCTCTGCAAACTGGGACCAGGAAAGTGGTGTTCTGAGTATTGTTTTCCCGGTCAGAAGCCTTTGTCAGTGTCAGGTCGGCCCTTGTTCCACAGGGGCAGGCTGCCTGCTGGATTTCCACAAATATCAAGATGCTGCCCAGGGACAAGCTGCCACCTGTGCCAACTCGGGCTGGTTTGAGAGTGCCCATGGAGCTCTGCAAACTGAGACCTGGAACGTGGGGTGGTGGGTTTTGTTTCCCCGGGCAGAAGCCTTTGTCAGTACCAGGTCAGGCCTTGGCCCTTGGGGGCCGGCTGCCTGCAGGATTTCCACAAATATCAAGATGCCGCCCAGGGACAAGCTGCCACCTGTGCCAACTTGGGCTGCTTTGAGAGTGCCCACGGAGCTCTGCAAACTGAGACCAGAAACGTGGGGTGGTGGGTTTTGTTTTCCCGGGCAGAAGCCTTTGTCAGTACCAGGTCGGCCCTTGGCCCTTGGGGGCCGGCTGCCTGCAGGATTTCCACAAATATCAAGATGCCGCCCAGGGACAAGCTGCCACCTGTGCCAACTCGGGCTGCTTTGAGAGTGCCCACGGTGCTCTGCAAACTGAGATGTGGAACGTGGGGTGGTGGATTTTGTTTCCCTGGGCAGAAGCCTTTGTCAGTACCAGGTAGGCCCTTGTTCCTTAGGGGCAGGCTGCCTGCAGGATTTCCACGAATATCAAGATGCTGCCCAGGGACAAGCTGCCACCTGTGCCAACTCGGGCTGCTTTGAGAGTGCCCATGGAGCTCTGCAAAGTTAGACCAGGAACTTGCCTTGGTGAGTTTTGTTTCCCTGGGCAGAAGCATTTGCAGTACCAGGCAGGCTCTCGGAACTTCAGGGCCGTCTGCCTGCTGGATTTCCACGAATATCAAGATGCTGCCCAGGGACAAGCTGCCACTTGGGCCAACTCGCGCTGCTTTGGGGGTGCCCACGGAGCTCTGCAAACTGAGACCATAACCTAGGGTTGTGGGTTTTGTTTTCTCGGGCAGAAGCCTCTCTCAGTACCAGGTAGGCCCTTGTTCCTTAGGGGCAGGCTGCCTGCTGAATTTCCACGAATATCAAGATGCTGCCCAGGGACAAGCTGCCACCTGTGCCAGCTCGGGCTGCTTTGAGGGTGCCCACGGAGCTCTAAAAACTGAGACAGGGTACATGGGGTTATGGGTTATGTTTCCCCGGGCAGAAGCCATTGTATGTACCAGGTAGGCCCTCGGCCCTTAGGGGCAGGCTGGCAGCAAGACTTCCACGAATATCAAGATGCCGCCCAGGGACAAGCTGCCACCTGTGCCAACTCACGCTGCTTTGAGAGTGCCCACGGATCTCTTCAAACTGAGCCAAAGTATGTGGGGTTTCGGGTTTTTTTTTCCCGGGAAGAACCCTTTGTCAGTACCAAGTAGGACCTCGGCCCTTAGAGGCAGTCTGCCTGCTGGATTTCCACGCATATCTAGATGCCGCCCAGGAACAAGCTGCCACCTGTGCCAACTTGGGCTGCTTTGAGAGTACCCATGGTGCTCTACAAACAGAAACCAGGAGCGTGGGATGGTGAGTTTTTTTTTTTCCTCGGCAGAAGCCTTTGTCAGTACCAGGTAGGCCCTCGGCCCTTCATGGCTGGCTGCCTGCTGGATTTCCACGAATATCAAGATGCCGCCCAGGGATATTCTGCCACCTGTGCCAACTCGGGCTGCTTTGAGAGTGCCCATGGAGCTCTGCAAACTGAGACCGGGACCGTGGGGTTCTGAGTTTTGTTTTCCCGGCAGAAGCCTTTGTCAGTACCAGGTAGGCCTTCGGCCCTATGGGTCCGGTTGCAGGCTGGATTTCCCCGAATAACAAGATGCCGCCCAGGGACAAGCTGCCACCTGTGCCAACTCGGGCTGCTTTGAGAGTGCCCATGGAGCTCTTCAAACTGTGGCCTGGAACGTCGGGTAATGTGTCTTGTTTTGCTGGGTAGAAGACTATCTCTGTACTAGGTCGGCCCTCCACCCTTAGCGGCCGGCTCCCCGCTGGATTTGCCCGAATATCACGGTGCCGTCCCGGGTCAAGCTGCCACCTGTGCCAACTCGGGCTGCTTTGAGAGTGCCCATGGAGCTCTACAAACTGAGACCAGCAACGTGGGATGGTGAGCTTTGTTTTTCTGGGAAGAAGCCTTTGTCAGTACCAGGTAGGCCCTCGGCCCTAAGGGGCCTGTTGCCTCCTGGATATCCACAAATATCAAGATGCCTCTCAGGGACAAGCTGCCACCTGTGCTAGCTCTGGCTGCTTTGAGAGTGCCCACGGAACTCTGCAAACTGAGACTAAGACCTTGGGGTGGTGGGTTTTTTTCTCCTTGGGCAGTATAATGCACAATACCTAGGTGTCCCTAAGCACGTTGATGCTTGGTGCCTGCTCGATTTCTGTATTAATCAGGATGCCATCCAATTAAAGGCTGATAGCTGTGCCAACGTTGGGTGCTTGCACAGTGCCCACAGAGCTCTGCAAACTGAGACCTAGACGGTGAGGTGTTGAGTTTTTTTTCCTGGGCTGTTGCCCGCACAGTACTTTTGTGGCCATTTGGGGCCTGAGACCAGGAAGGTGAGGTGGTGAGTTTGGTTTCCCTGGGAAAAAGCTCACCACATTTTTTGGATGGGCCTTGCGTGCAGGCCCCGGTTGGCTGCTGTAATGCCGCATTGATCAAGATCTAGCTCACGTACAACCCACCACCTGTGCCACCTCAGGCTGCTCTCACAGTGCCTGTGGATACAACGCTCTGTTTGACTCTTAGAGGTCTAATTACAAGCTGTGTTTGATAAATTATGAGTGTGGTAAATGAATGTGTTCTAGGAGTGTGAGATCCTTGAAATAGTATAATTTTTGATTTTCTTATGGTTGGAAGATCGTTTTACAAGCATAATGGGAATACTCCTTTTTTTAGGTACTTTTTCTTCTAGAAAGTATACCATAAGTGTTTTCTAATATTAAATGACAGAGCAGCCCGTTGATCCTTTACTGGAAATTTTTCCTATTTTTCAAAAATAACAGAAAAAAGCTCTTGCAAAAATAAGGGGAAAAAATTGGTTTAAAAAGTATTTCATTACAGCTTTTAAAGGCAATTAAAGTGCACCCATTGCTGATGGGAAGCCGATAACTGGTTAAACATGTATTCACTTGTTATGTCTCTCTAAAGAAATACTCTAACATCAAGCAATTAATCCCTTCCATCATAGTTTTAACCTCTTTCCTAGTTTAAATGTCAATGAAAAACATCATGAAGAACTCCATATGTATCTCTCCGATTCATCTTACATACAAAGCAACTATTTTTCCACCGGTTTGCTTGATGGTCTGCTTACTGCATTCAGCATTTTTTGGCATGCTTTTTTGCTTCTTTCTGCTGTCAATACTGGCCAATACATGCCATCTGCCAATGGTAGGATTTCTCTCACCTAAGCATATGGATTGAATCTTTAAGATCACTTTCGATAAAATGGATAAAAAAGGAGTTGTTTGATTCCACCTAACATTGAGTCTCTTGGTAAAGGTCACCTGGAGAAAAGTTTTTGCTTCTAGAATTCAACTCATGGATTGAAATATTTGAGAAGACTGATAGGCACTGGAGCATGGAGACACCTTCAGCCTCTGTGGATATAAAGCCCAGATTAAAATGATCAATTCTCTCAACTTGATGGACTGTACTGAGCAGAATTCTGACTAGAATCTCTTTCACACATAGAACACCCTGTTCAAGACACATGGTAAGATGAAGCTCACCTCCGGTTCCCTGCAGGTATTTGTATTTCTAATGAGTCTTTGGGATGCCTAGGTGATTTTCAGATGTCTAAAGATGAGACAAAGCCCACGACTTTCTCAAGACCTGGAACCATCTCCCTAGAAGCTGCAAAACACACAATGCCTCACTTGTGTCAAATTTGCCAAAGCAAGGACTAGAGCAAGAACTGGATGCAAAATACTTACACAGAGATGATAGTTTTTAAGATATTCATCAGATATTCTTCACATGGGAAGAGTCTTGGAACTCTTCTGTGATAGAACCCCAAAACTAAATGTTTTTTTTTTCATTGAGCACTCTTCTTGATGCAATTCTTCAACTTGGCATGGCTTAATTCAATAGCATCCAAGTCAGAGAAAAATTGATAAAGGCAGATAGGAAAGAAAATTAGAAATTCGTTACTCAGAGTGTGAGTAGGAAGACAGGGAGCCATTCAAAAGAATAAGGAAACAAAACAGGAGCAGTGAAAATGAGACACATCCTGCATCTTTCCGGCGGGGAAGATGGATTATTTAATTAGTGACAAAATTAGAAGAGCCTGAACATTTGCTGTCCCACAACAGGAACAGAAAAACCATTGGGCACGCACATAATAGCCAAAGAAACATAACAAAGAGAAGGAAATACAGAGAATAGGAAAAAGAAGTAAGACGCTTTTTTCAATCATTGAAATTCAGGTGGTGTATCATTCTAATACACTTTTTTATACAGTAAAAGAGTAGTTATATACAGTCGGGTAAATTGCAGCTATGTATCATTTTTAGACAGGAAATGTTTTCCAAGAAACATGTACCAGATTATATATACAAGTTCCTGACTGCCAAAGAAGAAAGTACAAAACAGCAAACACTTGGGTAAAGTCCCAGGAACCAGAGATCAAGATCTACACCGATATAAGGAGAGCGGTGAGTTTTTCAAGAAGCAAAAGCGAATGCAGCTGACTGTGCTTGTGGATGAAAAGCTGTGGGATTTTTTGCAATTCCATTAAGAGCGCACAAAAGCGCGGTGCTCGGCTGCCTCATGCTTCGCATGCTGCGAGATGCACAGAAATTAAGATGAGCAAGGTTCTTCAGCTTTGCCCTTTTTCAGCAGCTGCGCCACACCGATGGACTGGAATATCTCTCGAGATGTTTTCCTTTCTCAAGAATGTATTGTTGCTGTGTCTTGACCGCACAAGGATAAGTATGAAGAGATCATAGCCATCTCGAAATAAATTCGCCGCTTTATTAAAAAGATAAATGCTTCAACAATGCGCAGCCACGACAAAAATCAGGGCCAAGACTGGGAGACGTTTGCTGTGCTGGCACCCAATTTCTGTCGGCGAAAAGTCATGGAGAAGCTTTTGGCTTGGATGCAGACGACGAGAGAGGCAGAAGACGGAGGTACGGGGCTGTCCGGAGCGAAGTGCCGCTGGCCGGCGTCTTTCGCCCGAAGCAGCGCGCCGGAGCGCACCGCCACCGGCACAAGCAGCAGTGTGCGAAGAAGCGGCTCTTTCGCCTTCGCTAGACGGAGAGCCGGCAGCTTGCAGGAGGTGAAGAAGCAAGCCGCACAACAGCAGCATTGTGGGCGCAGCTGTCGAACTGCTGCGGGATGGTGGATTGCCACTCGTATGCCTTTGAAAATCACGTTAGCATGCGAATGGAAGAAGTTTTTGGACAACTTTGCAATGCATCTTGCTAGTGCTCCTGCAACGCTCCGTGGAAACTCTTGCGGGTCTCTTTGCGCTGCGAGATGCAAAGAACTGGGTGAACTCGTCAAGCAAGATCGGAAGATGTTTGCAGTGCTGGCACACTTTCTCTCTCGGCGAGAAGTCATGGAGAAGCTTTTGGCTAGGATGCAGACGACGAGAGAGGAAGAAGACGGAGGTACGGAGCTGTCCGGAGCGAAGTGCCGCTCGCGGGCGTCTTTCGCCCGAAGCAGCGCTCCGGAGCGCACCGCCACCGGCACAAGCAGCAGTGCGCGAAGTAGCGGCTCTTTCGCTTTCGCTAGACGGAGAGCCGGCAGCTTGCAGGAGGTGAAGAAGCAAGCCGCACAACAGCAGCCTTGTGGGCGCAGCTCTCAAACTGCTGCGGGATGGTGGATTGCCACTCGTATGCCTTTGAAAATCACGTTAGCATGCGAATGGAAGAAGTTTTTGGACAACTTTGCAATGCATCTTGCTAGTGCTCCTGCAACGCTCCGTGGAAACTCTTGCGGGTCTCTTTGCGCTGCGAGATGCAAAGAACTGGGTGAACTCGTCAAACAAGATCGGAAGATGTTTGCAGTGCTGGCACACTTTCTCTCTCGGCGAGAAGTCATGGAGAAGCTTTAGGCTAGGATGCAGACGACGAGAGAGGAAGAAGACGGAGGTACGGGGCTGTCCGGAGCGAAGTGCCGCTGGCCGGCGTCTTTCGCCCGAAGCAGCGCTCCGGAGCGCACCGCCGCCGGCACAAGCAGCAGTGCGCGAAGAAGCGGCTCTTTCGCCTTCGGTAGACGGAGAGCCGGCAGCTTGCAGGAGGTGAAGAAGCAAGCCGCACAACAGCAGCATTGTGGGCGCAGCTCTCTTACTGCTGCGGGATGGTGGATTGCCACTCGTATGCCTATGAAAATCACGTTAGCATGCGAATGGAAGAAGTTTTTGGACAACTTTGCAATGCATCTTGCTAGTGCTCCTGCAACGCTCCGTGGAAACTCTTGCGGGTCTCTTTGAGCTGCGAGATGCAAAGAACTGGGTGAACTCGTCAAGCAAGATCGGAAGATGTTTGCAGTGCTGGCACACTTTCTCTCTCGGCGAGAAGTCATGGAGAAGCTTTTGGCTAGGATGCAGACGACGAGAGAGGAAGAAGACGGAGGTACGGAGCTGTCCGGAGCGAAGTGCCGCTCGCGGGCGTCTATCGCCCGAAGCAGCGCTCCGGAGCGCACCGCCACCGGCACAAGCAGCAGTGCGCGAAGTAGCGGCTCTTTCGCTTTCGCTAGACGGAGAGCCGGCAGCTTGCAGGAGGTGAAGAAGCAAGCCGCACAACAGCAGCATTGTGGGCGCAGCTCTCTTACTGCTGCGGGATGGTGGATTGCCACTCGTATGCCTATGAAAATCACGTTAGCATGCGAATGGAAGAAGTTTTTTGGCAACTTTGCAATGCATCTTGCTAGTGCTCTTGCAACGCACCGTGGAAACTCTTGCGGGTCTCTTTGCGCTGCGAGATGCAAAGAACTGGGTGAACTCGCCAAGCAAGATCGGAAGATGTTTGCAGAGCTGGCACACTTTCTCTCTCGGCGAGAAGTCATGGAGAAGCTTTAGGCTAGGATGCAGACGACGAGAGAGGCAGAAGACGGAGGTACGGGGCTGTCCGGAGCGAAGTGCCGCTGGCCGGCGTCTTTCGCCCGAAGCAGCGCGCCGGAGCGCACCGCCACCGGCACAAGCAGCAGTGCGCGAAGTAGCGGCTCTTTCGCTTTCGCTAGACGGAGAGCCGGCAGCTTGCAGGAGGTGAAGAAGCAAGCCGCACAACAGCAGCATTGTGGGCGCAGCTCTCTTACTGCTGCGGGATGGTGGATTGCCACTCGTATGCCTATGAAAATCACGTTAGCATGCGAATGGAAGAAGTTTTTTGGCAACTTTGCAATGCATCTTGCTAGTGCTCTTGCAACGCTCCGTGGAAACTCTTGCGGGTCTCTTTGCGCTGCGAGATGCAAAGAACTGGGTGAACTCGCCAAGCAAGATCGGAAGATGTTTGCAGTGCTGGCACACTTTCTCTCTCGGCGAGAAGTCATGGAGAAGCTTTAGGCTAGGATGCAGACGACGAGAGAGGCAGAAGACGGAGGTACGGGGCTGTCCGGAGCGAAGTGCCGCTGGCCGGCGTCTTTCGCCCGAAGCAGCGCTCCGGAGCGCACCGCCACCGGCACAAGCAGCAGTGCGCGAAGTAGCGGCTCTTTCGCTTTCGCTAGACGGAGAGCCGGCAGCTTGCAGGAGGTGAAGAAGCAAGCCGCACAACAGCAGCATTGTGGGCGCAGCTCTCTTACTGCTGCGGGATGGTGGATTGCCACTCGCATGCCTTTGAAAATCACGTTAGCATGCGAATGGAAGAAGTTTTTATACAACTTTGCAATGCATCTTGCTAGTGCTCCTGCAACGCTCCGTGGAAACTCTTGCGGGTCTCTTTGATCTGCGAGATGCAAAGAACTGGGTGAACTCGTCAAGCAAGATCGGTAGATGTTTGCAGTGCTGGCACACTTTCTCTCTCGGCGAGAAGTCAGGGAGAAGCTTTTGGCTAGGATGCAGACGACGAGAGAGGCAGAAGACGGAGGTACGGGGCTATCCGGAGCGAAGTGCCGCTGGCCGGCGTCTTTCGCCCGAAGCAGCGCTCCGGAGCGCACCGCCACCGGCACAAGCAGCAGTGCGCGAAGTAGCGGCTCTTTCGCTTTCGCTAGACGGAGAGCCGGCAGCTTGCAGGAGGTGAAGAAGCAAGCCGCACAACACCAGCCCACTGCGGCTAGCTGGTTGCTAGATTTCCACGAATTTCAAGTTGCCACCAAGGGACAGGCTGCCACCTGTGCCAAGTCAGGCTGCCTGCAGAGTGCCTAAAGAGCTCTGCCAACTGAGACCAGGAACGTGGGCTGGTGAGTTTTGTATTCCGGGGCAGAAGCTGTGTCAGTATCAGGTAGGCCCTCAGCCCTTAGGGGCCGTCTGCCGGCTGGATTTCCGCCAATATCAAGATGCCGCCCAGGGGCAAGCTGCCACCTGTGCCAACTCGGGCTGCTTTAAGAGTGCCCATGGAGCTCTGCAAACTGAGACCCGGAACGTGGGGTGGTGGGTTTTTTTTTCCTGGGCAGAAGCCTTTGTCTGTACCAGGTAGGCTCTCAGTCCTTAGGGGCCGTCGGCCTGCCGGATTTCGACGAATATCAAGATGCCGCCCAGGGACAAGCTGCCACCTGTGGCAACTCACGCTGATTTTAGAGTACCCATGGAGCTCTGCAAACTGAGACCATGAACGTGTGTTGGCGAATTTTGTTTACCTGGGCAGAAGCCTTTGTCTGTTCCAGGTAGGCCCACGGCCCTTAGGGGCCGTCTGCCTGCTGGATTTCCGCCAATACCAAGATGCCGCGCAGGGACAAGCTGCCACCTGTGCTAACTCGGTCTGCTTTGAGAGTGCCCATGGAGCTCTGCAAACTGAGATGTGGAACGTGGGGTGGTGGGTTTTGTTTCCCTGGGCAGAAGCCTTTGTCAGTACCAGGAGGGTCCTTGTTCATCAGGGGCAGGGTGGCGGCTCAATTTCCACGAATATCAAGATGCTGCCCAGGGACAAGCTGCCACTTGTGCCAACTCGCGCTGCTTTGAGGGTGCCCACGGAGCTCTGCAAACTGAGACCAGGAACGTAGGATTGTCGGTTTTGTTTTCCCGGGCAGAAGCCTCTCTCAGTGCCAGGTAGGCCCTTGTTCCTTAGGGGATGGCTGGCAGGAAGATTTCCACGAATATCAAGATTCTGCCCAGGGACAAGCTGCCACCTGTGCCAACTCAGGCTGCTTTGAGAGTGCCCATGGAGCTCTGCAAACTGAGACCATGAACCTGGGGTGCTGAGTTTTGTTTCCCCGGGCAGAAGCATTTGTCAGTACCAGGTAGGCCCTCGGAATTTCAGGGCCGACTGCCTGCTGGATTTCCACGAATATCAAGATGCTGCCCAGGGACAAGCTGCCACCTGTGCCAACTCGGGCTGCTTTGATGGTGCCCATGGAGCTCTGCAAACTGAGACCAGAAACGTGGGGTGCTGGGTTTTGTTTCCCCGGGCAGAAGCCTTTGTCAGTACCAGGTCAGGCCTTGGCCCTTGGGGGCCGGCTGCCTGCAGGATTTCCACAAATATCAAGATGCCGCCCAGGGACAAGCTGCCACCTGTGCCAACTTGGGCTGCTTTGAGAGTGCCCATGGAGCTCTGCAAACTGAGATGTGGAACATGGGATGGTGGGTTTTCTTTCCCTGGGCAGAAGCCTTTGTCAGTACCAGGAGAGTCCTTGTTCCTCAGGGGCAGGCTGCCGGCTGGATTTCCACGAATATCAAGATGCCGCCCAGGGACCAGCTGCCACTTGGGCCAACTCGTGCTGGTATGAGGGTGCCCACGGAGCTCTGCAAACTGAGACCAAGAACGTAGGACTGTGGGTTTTGTTTTCCCGGGCAGAAGCCTCTCTCAGTACCAGGTATGCCCTTGTTCCTTAGGTGCAGGCTGGCAGCAAGCTTTCCACGAATATCAAGATGCTGCCCAGGGATATTCTGCCACCTGTGCCAACTCGGGCTGCTTTGAGAGTGCCCACGGAGCTCTGCAAACTGAGACCATGAACCTGGGGTGCTGAGTTTTGTTTCTCCGGGCAGAAGCATTTGCAGTGCCAGGTAGGCCCTCGGTCCTTAAGGGCAGGCAGCCTGCTGTATTTCCACGAATATCAAGATGCTGCCCAGGGACAAGCTGCCACCTGTGCCAACTCACGCTGCTTTGAGAGTGCCCATGGTGCTCTGCAAACTGAGACCAGAAACGTGGGGTGCTGGGTTTTGTTTTCCAGGGCAGAAGCCTTTGTCAGTACCAAGTAGGCCCTTGTTCCTTAGGGACAGTCTGGAAGCAAGATTTCCCCGAATATCAAAATGCTGCCCAGGGATATTCTGCCACCTGTGCCAACTCGGGCTGCTTTGAGAGTGCCCACGGAGTTCTTCAAACTGAGACCAGGAACGTGGGTTTGTCGGTGTTGTTTTCCCGGGCAGAAACATTTGCAGGACCAGGTAGGCCCTCGGCCCTTTGGGGGAGGCTGGCACCAGGATTTCCACGAAAATCAAGTTTCCGCCCAGGGACAAGCTGCCACCTTTGCCAACTCACGCTGCTTTGAGAGTGCCCACGGAGCTCTGCAAACTGTGACCAGGACCGTGGGGTGCTGAGTTTTGTTTTCCCGGGCAGAAGTATTTGTCAGTACTAGGTAGGCCCACGGTCTTTCAGGGCCGTCAGCCTGCTGAATTTCCACGAATATCAGGATGCTGCCCACGGAGGAGCTGCCACCTGTGCCAACTCGGGCTGCTTTGAGAGTGCCCATGGTGCTCTGCAAACTGAGACCAGAAACGTGGGGTGCTGGGTTTTGTTTTCCAGGGCAGAAGCCTTTGTCAGTACCAGGAGGGTCCTTGTTCCTTATGGGCAGTCTGCCTGCTGGATTTCCACGAATATCAAGATGCTGCCCAGGGACAAGCTGCCACCTGTGCCAACTCGGGCTGCTTTGAGAGTGCCCATGGAGCTCTGCAAACTGGGACCAGGAAAGTGGTGTTCTGAGTATTGTTTTCCCGGTCAGAAGCCTTTGTCAGTGTCAGGTCGGCCCTTGTTCCACAGGGGCAGGCTGCCTGCAGGATTTCCACAAATATCAAGATGCTGCCCAGGGACAAGCTGCCACCTGTGACAACTCGGGCTGGTTTGAGAGTGCCCATGGAGCTCTGCAAACTGAGACCTGGAACGTGGGGTGGTGGGTTTTGTTTCCCCGGGCAGAAGCCTTTGTCAGTACCAGGTCAGGCCTTGGCCCTTGGGGGCCGACTGCCTGCAGGATTTCCAAAAATATCAAGATGCCGCCCAGGGACAAGCTGCCACCTGTGCCAACTTGGGCTGCTTTGAGAGTGCCCACGGTGCTCTGCAAACTGAGATGTGGAACGTGGGGTGGTGGATTTTGTTTCCCTGGGCAGAAGCCTTTGTCAGTACCAGGTAGGCCCTTGTTCCTTAGGGGCAGGCTGCCTGCAGGATTTCCACGAATATCAAGATGCTGCCCAGGGACAAGCTGCCACCTGTGCCAACTCGTGCTGCTTTGAGAGTGCCCATGGAGCTCTGCAAACTGAGACCCTGAACCTGGGGTGCTGAGTTTTGTTTCTCCGGGCAGAAGCATTTGAAGTGCCAGGTACGCCCTCGGTCCTTAAGGGCAGGCAGCCTGCTGGATTTCCACGAATATCAAGATGCTGCCCAGGGACAAGCTGCCACCTGTGCCAACTCGTGCTGCTTTGAGAGTGCCCATGGTGCTCTGCAAACTGAGACCAGAAACGTGGTGTTCTGAGTTTTGTTTTCCCGGGCAGAAGCCTTTGTCAGTACCAGGTCGGCCCTTGGCCCTTGGGGGCCAGCTGCCTGCAGGATTTCCACGAATATCAAAATGCTGCCCAGGGACAAGCTGCCACTTGTGCCAACTTGGGCTGCTTTGAGAGTGCCCACAGAGCTCTTCAAACTGAGAGAAAGTATGTGGGGTTATGGGTTTTGTTTTCCCGGGCAGAAGCCTTTGTCAGTACGAAGTAGGCCCTCAGCCCTTAGAGGCAGTCTGCCTGCTGTATTTCCACGAATATCAAGATGCCACCCAGGGACAAGCTGCCACCTGTGCCAACTCGGGCTGGTTTGAGAGTGCCCACGGTGCTCTGCAAAGTTAGACCAGGAACTTGCCTTGGTGAGTTTTGTTTCCCCGGGCAGAAGCATTTGCAGTACCAGGCAGGCTCTCGGAACTTCAGGGCCGTCTGCCTGCTGGATTTCCACGAATATCAAGATGCTGCCCAGGGACAAGCTGCCACTTGGGCCAACTCGCGCTGCTTTGGGGGTGCCCACGGAGCTCTGCAAACTGAGACCATAACCTAGGGTTGTGGGTTTTGTTTTCTCGGGCAGAAGCCTCTCTCAGTACCAGGTAGGCCCTTGTTCCTTAGGGGCAGGCTGCCTGCTGAATTTCCACGAATATCAAGATGCTGCCCAGGGACCAGCTGCCACTTGGGCCAACTCGTGCTGCTATGAGGGTGCCCACGGAGCTCTGCAAACTGAGACCAGGAACGTAGGACTGTGGGTTTTGTTTTCCCGGGCAGAAGCCTCTCTCAGTACCAGGTATGCCCTTGTTCCTTAGGTGCAGGCTGGCAGCAAGCTTTCCACGAATATCAAGATGCTGCCCAGGGATATTCTGCCACCTGTGCCAACTCGGGCTGCTTTGAGAGTGCCCACGGAGCTCTGCAAACTGAGACCATGAACCTGGGGTGCTGAGTTTTGTTTCTCCGGGCAGAAGCATTTGCAGTGCCAGGTAGGCCCTCGGTCCTTAAGGGCAGGCAGCCTGCTGTATTTCCACGAATATCAAGATGCTGCCCAGGGACAAGCTGCCACCTGTGCCAACTCACGCTGCTTTGAGAGTGCCCATGGTGCTCTGCAAACTGAGACCAGAAACGTGGGGTGCTGGGTTTTGTTTTCCAGGGCAGAAGCCGTTGTCAGTACCAAGTAGGCCCTTGTTCCTTAGGGACAGCCTGGAAGCAAGATTTCCCCGAATATCAAAATGCTGCCCAGGGATATTCTGCCACCTGTGCCAACTCGGGCTGCTTTGAGAGTGCCCACGGAGTTCTTCAAACTGAGACCAGGAACGTGGGTTTGTCGGTGTTGTTTTCCCGGGCAGAAACATTTGCAGGACCAGGTAGGCCCTCGGCCCTTTGGGGGAGGCTGGCACCAGGATTTCCACGAAAATCAAGTTTCCGCCCAGGGACAAGCTGCCACCTTTGCCAACTCACGCTGCTTTGAGAGTGCCCACGGAGCTCTGCAAACTGTGACCAGGACCGTGGGGTGCTGAGTTTTGTTTTCCCGGGCAGAAGTATTTGTCAGTACTAGGTAGGCCCACGGTCTTTCAGGGCCGTCAGCCTGCTGAATTTCCACGAATATCAGGATGCTGCCCACGGAGGAGCTGCCACCTGTGCCAACTCGGGCTGCTTTGAGAGTGCCCATGGTGCTCTGCAAACTGAGACCAGAAACGTGGGGTGCTGGGTTTTGTTTTCCAGGGCAGAAGCCTTTGTCAGTACCAGGAGGGTCCTTGTTCCTTATGGGCAGTCTGCCTGCTGGATTTCCACGAATATCAAGATGCTGCCCAGGGACAAGCTGCCACCTGTGCCAACTCGGGCTGCTTTGAGAGTGCCCATGGAGCTCTGCAAACTGGGACCAGGAAAGTGGTGTTCTGAGTATTGTTTTCCCGGTCAGAAGCCTTTGTCAGTGTCAGGTCGGCCCTTGTTCCACAGGGGCAGGCTGCCTGCTGGATTTCCACAAATATCAAGATGCTGCCCAGGGACAAGCTGCCACCTGTGCCAACTCGGGCTGGTTTGAGAGTGCCCATGGAGCTCTGCAAACTGAGACCTGGAACGTGGGGTGGTGGGTTTTGTTTCCCCGGGCAGAAGCCTTTGTCAGTACCAGGTCAGGCCTTGGCCCTTGGGGGCCGGCTGCCTGCAGGATTTCCACAAATATCAAGATGCCGCCCAGGGACATGCTGCCACCTGTGCCAACTTGGGCTGCTTTGAGAGTGCCCACGGAGCTCTGCAAACTGAGACCAGAAACGTGGGGTGCTGGGTTTTGTTTTCCCGGGCAGAAGCCTTTGTCAGTACCAGGTCGGCCCTTGGCCCTTGGGGGCCGGCTGCCTGCAGGATTTCCACAAATATCAAGATGCCGCCCAGGGACAAGCTGCCACCTGTGCCAACTCGCGCTGCTTTGAGAGTGCCCTTGGAGCTCTGCAAACTGAGATGTGGAACGTGGGGTGGTGGATTTTGTTTCCCTGGGCAGAAGCCTTTGTCAGTACCAGGTAGGCCCTTGTTCCTTAGGGGCAGGCTGCCTGCAGGATTTCCACGAATATCAAGATGCTGCCCAGGGACAAGCTGCCACCTGTGCCAACTCGTGCTGCTTTGAGAGTGCCCATGGAGCTCTGCAAACTGAGACCATGAACCTGGGGTGCTGAGTTTTGTTTCTCCGGGCAGAAGCATTTGAAGTGCCAGGTACGCCCTCGGTCCTTAAGGGCAGGCAGCCTGCTGTATTTCCACGAATATCAAGATGCTGCCCAGGGACAAGCTGCCACCTGTGCCAACTCGTGCTGCTTTGAGAGTGCCCATGGTGCTCTGCAAACTGAGACCAGAAACGTGGTGTTCTGAGTTTTGTTTTCCCGGGCAGAAGCCTTTGTCAGTACCAGGTCGGCCCTTGGCCCTTGGGGGCCAGCTGCCTGCAGGATTTCCACGAATATCAAAATGCTGCCCAGGGACAAGCTGCCACTTGTGCCAACTTGGGCTGCTTTGAGAGTGCCCACAGAGCTCTTCAAACTGAGAGAAAGTATGTGGGGTTATGGGTTTTGTTTTCCCGGGCAGAAGCCTTTGTCAGTACGAAGTAGGCCCTCAGCCCTTAGAGGCAGTCTGCCTGCTGGATTTCCACGAATATCAAGATGCCACCCAGGGATAAGCTGCCACCTGTGCCAACTCGGGCTGGTTTGAGAGTGCCCATGGAGCTCTGCAAAGTTAGACCAGGAACTTGCCTTGGTGAGTTTTGTTTCCCCGGGCAGAAGCATTTGCAGTACCAGGCAGGCTCTCGGAACTTCAGGGCCGTCTGCCTGCTGGATTTCCACGAATATCAAGATGCTGCCCAGGGACCAGCTGCCACTTGGGCCAACTCGTGCTGGTATGAGGGTGCCCACGGAGCTCTGCAAACTGAGACCAAGAACGTAGGACTGTGGGTTTTGTTTTCCCGGGCAGAAGCCTCTCTCAGTACCAGGTATGCCCTTGTTCCTTAGGTGCAGGCTGGCAGCAAGCTTTCCACGAATATCAAGATGCTGCCCAGGGATATTCTGCCACCTGTGCCAACTCGGGCTGCTTTGAGAGTGCCCACGGAGCTCTGCAAACTGAGACCATGAACCTGGGGTGCTGAGTTTTGTTTCTCCGGGCAGAAGCATTTGCAGTGCCAGGTAGGCCCTCGGTCCTTAAGGGCAGGCAGCCTGCTGTATTTCCACGAATATCAAGATGCTGCCCAGGGACAAGCTGCCACCTGTGCCAACTCACGCTGCTTTGAGAGTGCCCATGGTGCTCTGCAAACTGAGACCAGAAACGTGGGGTGCTGGGTTTTGTTTTCCAGGGCAGAAGCCTTTGTCAGTACCAAGTAGGCCCTTGTTCCTTAGGGACAGTCTGGAAGCAAGATTTCCCCGAATATCAAAATGCTGCCCAGGGATATTCTGCCACCTGTGCCAACTCGGGCTGCTTTGAGAGTGCCCACGGAGCTCTTCAAACGGAGACCAGGAACGTGGGTTTGTCGGTGTTGTTTTCCCGGGCAGAAACATTTGCAGGACCAGGTAGGCCCTCGGCCCTTTGGGGGAGGCTGGCACCAGGATTTCCACGAAAATCAAGTTTCCGCCCAGGGACAAGCTGCCACCTTTGCCAACTCACGCTGCTTTGAGAGTGCCCACGGAGCTCTGCAAACTGTGACCAGGACCGTGGGGTGCTGAGTTTTGTTTTCCCGGGCAGAAGTATTTGTCAGTACTAGGTAGGCCCACGGTCTTTCAGGGCCGTCAGCCTGCTGAATTTCCACGAATATCAGGATGCTGCCCACGGAGGAGCTGCCACCTGTGCCAACTCGGGCTGCTTTGAGAGTGCCCATGGTGCTCTGCAAACTGAGACCAGAAACGTGGGGTGCTGGGTTTTGTTTTCCAGGGCAGAAGCCTTTGTCAGTACCAGGAGGGTCCTTGTTCCTTATGGGCAGTCTGCCTGCTGGATTTCCACGAATATCAAGATGCTGCCCAGGGACAAGCTGCCACCTGTGCCAACTCGGGCTGCTTTGAGAGTGCCCATGGAGCTCTGCAAACTGGGACCAGGAAAGTGGTGTTTTGAGTATTGTTTTCCCGGTCAGAAGCCTTTGTCAGTGTCAGGTCGGCCCTTGTTCCACAGGGGCAGGCTGCCTGCAGGATTTCCACAAATATCAAGATGCTGCCCAGGGACAAGCTGCCACCTGTGCCAACTCGGGCTGGTTTGAGAGTGCCCATGGAGCTCTGCAAACTGAGACCTAGAACGTGGGGTGGTGGGTTTTGTTTCCCCGGGCAGAAGCCTTTGTCAGTACCAGGTCAGGCCTTGGCCCTTGGGGGCCGGCTGCCTGCAGGATTTCCACAAATATCAAGATGCCGCCCAGGGACATGCTGCCACCTGTGCCAACTTGGGCTGCTTTGAGAGTGCCCACGGAGCTCTGCAAACTGAGACCAGAAACGTGGGGTGCTGGGTTTTGTTTTCCCGGGCAGAAGCCTTTGTCAGTACCAGGTCGGCCCTTGGCCCTTGGGGGCCGGCTGCCTGCAGGATTTCCACAAATATCAAGATGCCGCCCAGGGACAAGCTGCCACCTGTGCCAACTCGCGCTGCTTTGAGAGTGCCCTTGGAGCTCTGCAAACTGAGATGTGGAACGTGGGGTGGTGGATTTTGTTTCCCTGGGCAGAAGCCTTTGTCAGTACCAGGTAGGCCCTTGTTCCTTAGGGGCAGGCTGCCTGCAGGATTTCCACGAATATCAAGATGCTGCCCAGGGACAAGCTGCCACCTGTGCCAACTCGTGCTGCTTTGAGAGTGCCCATGGAGCTCTGCAAACTGAGACCCTGAACCTGGGGTGCTGAGTTTTGTTTCTCCGGGCAGAAGCATTTGAAGTGCCAGGTACGCCCTCGGTCCTTAAGGGCAGGCAGCCTGCTGGATTTCCACGAATATCAAGATGCTGCCCAGGGACAAGCTGCCACCTGTGCCAACTCGTGCTGCTTTGAGAGTGCCCATGGTGCTCTGCAAACTGAGACCAGAAACGTGGTGTTCTGAGTTTTGTTTTCCCGGGCAGAAGCCTTTGTCAGTACCAGGTCGGCCCTTGGCCCTTGGGGGCCAGCTGCCTGCAGGATTTCCACGAATATCAAAATGCTGCCCAGGGACAAGCTGCCACTTGTGCCAACTTGGGCTGCTTTGAGAGTGCCCACAGAGCTCTTCAAACTGAGAGAAAGTATGTGGGGTTATGGGTTTTGTTTTCCCGGGCAGAAGCCTTTGTCAGTACGAAGTAGGCCCTCAGCCCTTAGAGGCAGTCTGCCTGCTGTATTTCCACGAATATCAAGATGCCGCCCAGGGACAAGCTGCCACCTGTGCCAACTCGGGCTGGTTTGAGAGTGCCCACGGTGCTCTGCAAAGTTAGACCAGGAACTCGCCTTGGTGAGTTTTGTTTCCCCGGGCAGAAGCATTTGCAGTACCAGGCAGGCTCTCGGAACTTCAGGGCCGTCTGCCTGCTGGATTTCCACGAATATCAAGATGCTGCCCAGGGACAAGCTGCCACTTGGGCCAACTCGCGCTGCTTTGGGGGTGCCCACGGAGCTCTGCAAACTGAGACCATAACCTAGGGTTGTGGGTTTTGTTTTCTTGGGCAGAAGCCTCTCTCAGTACCAGGTAGGCCCTTGTTCCTTAGGGGCAGGCTGCCTGCTGAATTTCCACGAATATCAAGATGCTGCCCAGGGACCAGCTGCCACTTGGGCCAACTCGTGCTGCTATGAGGGTGCCCACGGAGCTCTGCAAACTGAGACCAGGAATGTAGGACTGTGGGTTTTGTTTTCCCGGGCAGAAGCCTCTCTCAGTACCAGGTATGCCCTTGTTCCTTAGGTGCAGGCTGGCAGCAAGCTTTCCACGAATATCAAGATGCTGCCCAGGGATATTCTGCCACCTGTGCCAACTCGGGCTGCTTTGAGAGTGCCCACGGAGCTCTGCAAACTGAGACCATGAACCTGGGGTGCTGAGTTTTGTTTCTCCGGGCAGAAGCATTTGCAGTGCCAGGTAGGCCCTCGGTCCTTAAGGGCAGGCAGCCTGCTGTATTTCCACGAATATCAAGATGCTGCCCAGGGACAAGCTGCCACCTGTGCCAACTCGGGCTGCTTTGAGAGTGCCCATGGTGCTCTGCAAACTGAGACCAGAAACGTGGGGTGCTGGGTTTTGTTTTCCAGGGCAGAAGCCTTTGTCAGTACCAAGTAGGCCCTTGTTCCTTAGGGACAGCCTGGAAGCAAGATTTCCCCGAATATCAAAATGCTGCCCAGGGATATTCTGCCACCTGTGCCAACTCGGGCTGCTTTGAGAGTGCCCACGGAGCTCTGCAAACTGAGACCATGAACCTGGGGTGCTGAGTTTTGTTTCTCCGGGCAGAAGCATTTGCAGTGCCAGGTAGGCCCTCGGTCCTTAAGGGCAGGCAGCCTGCTGTATTTCCACGAATATCAAGATGCTGCCCAGGGACAAGCTGCCACCTGTGCCAACTCACGCTGCTTTGAGAGTGCCCATGGTGCTCTGCAAACTGAGACCAGAAACGTGGGGTGCTGGGTTTTGTTTTCCAGGGCAGAAGCCGTTGTCAGTACCAAGTAGGCCCTTGTTCCTTAGGGACAGCCTGGAAGCAAGATTTCCCCGAATATCAAAATGCTGCCCAGGGATATTCTGCCACCTGTGCCAACTCGGGCTGCTTTGAGAGTGCCCACGGAGTTCTTCAAACTGAGACCAGGAACGTGGGTTTGTCGGTGTTGTTTTCCCGGGCAGAAACATTTGCAGGACCAGGTAGGCCCTCGGCCCTTTGGGGGAGGCTGGCACCAGGATTTCCACGAAAATCAAGTTTCCGCCCAGGGACAAGCTGCCACCTTTGCCAACTCACGCTGCTTTGAGAGTGCCCACGGAGCTCTGCAAACTGTGACCAGGACCGTGGGGTGCTGAGTTTTGTTTTCCCGGGCAGAAGTATTTGTCAGTACTAGGTAGGCCCACGGTCTTTCAGGGCCGTCAGCCTGCTGAATTTCCACGAATATCAGGATGCTGCCCACGGAGGAGCTGCCACCTGTGCCAACTCGGGCTGCTTTGAGAGTGCCCATGGTGCTCTGCAAACTGAGACCAGAAACGTGGGGTGCTGGGTTTTGTTTTCCAGGGCAGAAGCCTTTGTCAGTACCAGGAGGGTCCTTGTTCCTTATGGGCAGTCTGCCTGCTGGATTTCCACGAATATCAAGATGCTGCCCAGGGACAAGCTGCCACCTGTGCCAACTCGGGCTGCTTTGAGAGTGCCCATGGAGCTCTGCAAACTGGGACCAGGAAAGTGGTGTTTTGAGTATTGTTTTCCCGGTCAGAAGCCTTTGTCAGTGTCAGGTCGGCCCTTGTTCCACAGGGGCAGGCTGCCTGCAGGATTTCCACAAATATCAAGATGCTGCCCAGGGACAAGCTGCCACCTGTGCCAACTCGGGCTGGTTTGAGAGTGCCCATGGAGCTCTGCAAACTGAGACCTGGAACGTGGGGTGGTGGGTTTTGTTTCCCCGGGCAGAAGCCTTTGTCAGTACCAGGTCAGGCCTTGGCCCTTGGGGGCCGGCTGCCTGCAGGATTTCCACAAATATCAAGATGCCGCCCAGGGACATGCTGCCACCTGTGCCAACTTGGGCTGCTTTGAGAGTGCCCACGGAGCTCTGCAAACTGAGACCAGAAACGTGGGGTGCTGGGTTTTGTTTTCCCGGGCAGAAGCCTTTGTCAGTACCAGGTCGGCCCTTGGCCCTTGGGGGCCGGCTGCCTGCAGGATTTCCACAAATATCAAGATGCCGCCCAGGGACAAGCTGCCACCTGTGCCAACTCGCGCTGCTTTGAGAGTGCCCTTGGAGCTCTGCAAACTGAGATGTGGAACGTGGGGTGGTGGATTTTGTTTCCCTGGGCAGAAGCCTTTGTCAGTACCAGGTAGGCCCTTGTTCCTTAGGGGCAGGCTGCCTGCAGGATTTCCACGAATATCAAGATGCTGCCCAGGGACAAGCTGCCACCTGTGCCAACTCGTGCTGCTTTGAGTGTGCCCATGGAGCTCTGCAAACTGAGACCATGAACCTGGGGTGCTGAGTTTTGTTTCTCCGGGCAGAAGCATTTGAAGTGCCAGGTACGCCCTCGGTCCTTAAGGGCAGGCAGCCTGCTGTATTTCCACGAATATCAAGATGCTGCCCAGGGACAAGCTGCCACCTGTGCCAACTCGTGCTGCTTTGAGAGTGCCCATGGTGCTCTGCAAACTGAGACCAGAAACGTGGTGTTCTGAGTTTTGTTTTCCCGGGCAGAAGCCTTTGTCAGTACCAGGTCGGCCCTTGGCCCTTGGGGGCCAGCTGCCTGCAGGATTTCCACGAATATCAAAATGCTGCCCAGGGACAAGCTGCCACTTGTGCCAACTTGGGCTGCTTTGAGAGTGCCCACTGAGCTCTTCAAACTGAGAGAAAGTATGTGGGGTTATGGGTTTTGTTTTCCCGGGCAGAAGCCTTTGTCAGTACGAAGTAGGCCCTCAGCCCTTAGAGGCAGTCTGCCTGCTGGATTTCCACGAATATCAAGATGCCACCCAGGGACAAGCTGCCACCTGTGCCAACTCGGGCTGGTTTGAGAGTGCCCATGGAGCTCTGCAAAGTTAGACCAGGAACTTGCCTTGGTGAGTTTTGTTTCCCCGGGCAGAAGCATTTGCAGTACCAGGCAGGCTCTCGGAACTTCAGGGCCGTCTGCCTGCTGGATTTCCACGAATATCAAGATGCTGCCCAGGGACAAGCTGCCACTTGGGCCAACTCGCGCTGCTTTGGGGGTGCCCACGGAGCTCTGCAAACTGAGACCATAACCTAGGGTTGTGGGTTTTGTTTTCTCGGGCAGAAGCCTCTCTCAGTACCAGGTATGCCCTTGTTCCTTAGGTGCAGGCTGGCAGCAAGCTTTCCACGAATATCAAGATGCTGCCCAGGGATATTCTGCCACCTGTGCCAACTCGGGCTGCTTTGAGAGTGCCCACGGAGCTCTGCAAACTGAGACCATGAACCTGGGGTGCTGAGTTTTGTTTCTCCGGGCAGAAGCATTTGCAGTGCCAGGTAGGCCCTCGGTCCTTAAGGGCAGGCAGCCTGCTGTATTTCCACGAATATCAAGATGCTGCCCAGGGACAAGCTGCCACCTGTGCCAACTCACGCTGCTTTGAGAGTGCCCATGGTGCTCTGCAAACTGAGACCAGAAACGTGGGGTGCTGGGTTTTGTTTTCCAGGGCAGAAGCCTTTGTCAGTACCAAGTAGGCCCTTGTTCCTTAGGGACAGCCTGGAAGCAAGATTTCCCCGAATATCAAAATGCTGCCCAGGGATATTCTGCCACCTGTGCCAACTCGGGCTGCTTTGAGAGTGCCCACGGAGTTCTTCAAACTGAGACCAGGAACGTGGGTTTGTCGGTGTTGTTTTCCCGGGCAGAAACATTTGCAGGACCAGGTAGGCCCTCGGCCCTTTGGGGGAGGCTGGCACCAGGATTTCCACGAAAATCAAGTTTCCGCCCAGGGACAAGCTGCCACCTTTGCCAACTCACGCTGCTTTGAGAGTGCCCACGGAGCTCTGCAAACTGTGACCAGGACCGTGGGGTGCTGAGTTTTGTTTTCCCGGGCAGAAGTATTTGTCAGTACTAGGTAGGCCCACGGTCTTTCAGGGCCGTCAGCCTGCTGAATTTCCACGAATATCAGGATGCTGCCCACGGAGGAGCTGCCACCTGTGCCAACTCGGGCTGCTTTGAGAGTGCCCATGGTGCTCTGCAAACTGAGACCAGAAACGTGGGGTGCTGGGTTTTGTTTTCCAGGGCAGAAGCCTTTGTCAGTACCAGGAGGGTCCTTGTTCCTTATGGGCAGTCTGCCTGCTGGATTTCCACGAATATCAAGATGCTGCCCAGGGACAAGCTGCCACCTGTGCCAACTCGGGCTGCTTTGAGAGTGCCCATGGAGCTCTGCAAACTGGGACCAGGAAAGTGGTGTTCTGAGTATTGTTTTCCCGGTCAGAAGCCTCTGTAAGTGTCAGGTCGGCCCTTGTTCCACAGGGGCAGGCTGCCTGCTGGATTTCCACGAATATCAAGATGCCGCCCAGGGACAAGCTGCCACCTGTGCCAACTCGGGCTGGTTTGAGAGTGCCCATGGAGCTCTGCAAACTGAGACCTGGAACGTGGGGTGGTGGGTTTTGTTTCCCCGGGCAGAAGCCTTTGTCAGTACCAGGTCAGGCCTTGGCCCTTGGGGGCCGGCTGCCTGCAGGATTTCCACAAATATCAAGATGCCGCCCAGGGACAAGCTGCCACCTGTGCCAACTCGGGCTGCTTTGAGAGTGCCCACGGAGCTCTGCAAACTGAGACCAGAAACGTGGGGTGCTGGGTTTTGTTTTCCCGGGCAGAAGCCTTTGTCAGTACCAGGTCGGCCCTTGGCCCTTGGGGGCCGGCTGCCTGCAGGATTTCCACAAATATCAAGATGCCGCCCAGGGACAAGCTGCCACCTGTGCCAACTCGCGCTGCTTTGAGAGTGCCCTTGGAGCTCTGCAAAGTGAGACCAGGAACGTGCGTTGGTGAGTTTTGTTTCCCCGGGCAGAAGCATTTGTCAGTACCAGGTAGGCCCTCGGAATTTCAGGGCCGACTGCCTGCTGGATTTCCACGAATATCAAGATGCTGCCCAGGGACAAGCTGCCACCTGTGCCAACTCGGGCTGCTTTGATGGTGCCCATGGAGCTCTGCAAACTGAGACCAGAAACGTGGGGTGCTGGGTTTTTTTTTCCCCTGGCAGAAGCCTTTGTCAGTACCAGGTCGGCCCTTGGCCCTTGGGGGCCGGCTGCCTGCAGGATTTCCACAAATATCAAGATGCCGCCCAGGGACAAGCTGCCACCTGTGCCAACTTGGGCTGCTTTGAGAGTGCCCATGGAGCTCTGCAAACTGAGATGTGGAACATGGGCTGGTGGGTTTTCTTTCCCCGGGCAGAAGCCTTTGTCAGTACCAGGAGAGTCCTTGTTCCTCAGGGGCAGGCTGCCGGCTGGATTTCCACGAATATCAAGATGCTGCCCAGGGACCAGCTGCCACTTGGGCCAACTCGTGCTGGTATGAGGGTGCCCACGGAGCTCTGCAAACTGAGACCAAGAACGTAGGACTGTGGGTTTTGTTTTCCCGGGCAGAAGCCTCTCTCAGTACCAGGTATGCCCTTGTTCCTTAGGTGCAGGCTGGCAGCAAGCTTTCCACGAATATCAAGATGCTGCCCAGGGATATTCTGCCACCTGTGCCAACTCGGGCTGCTTTGAGAGTGCCCACGGAGCTCTGCAAACTGAGACCATGAACCTGGGGTGCTGAGTTTTGTTTCTCCGGGCAGAAGCATTTGCAGTGCCAGGTAGGCCCTCGGTCCTTAAGGGCAGGCAGCCTGCTGTATTTCCACGAATATCAAGATGCTGCCCAGGGACAAGCTGCCACCTGTGCCAACTCACGCTGCTTTGAGAGTGCCCATGGTGCTCTGCAAACTGAGACCAGAAACGTGGGGTGCTGGGTTTTGTTTTCCAGGGCAGAAGCCTTTGTCAGTACCAAGTAGGCCCTTGTTCCTTAGGGACAGCCTGGAAGCAAGATTTCCCCGAATATCAAAATGCTGCCCAGGGATATTCTGCCACCTGTGCCAACTCGGGCTGCTTTGAGAGTGCCCACGGAGCTCTGCAAACTGAGACCATGAACCTGGGGTGCTGAGTTTTGTTTCTCCGGGCAGAAGCATTTGCAGTGCCAGGTAGGCCCTCGGTCCTTAAGGGCAGGCAGCCTGCTGTATTTCCACGAATATCAAGATGCTGCCCAGGGACAAGCTGCCACCTGTGCCAACTCACGCTGCTTTGAGAGTGCCCATGGTGCTCTGCAAACTGAGACCAGAAACGTGGGGTGCTGGGTTTTGTTTTCCAGGGCAGAAGCCGTTGTCAGTACCAAGTAGGCCCTTGTTCCTTAGGGACAGCCTGGAAGCAAGATTTCCCCGAATATCAAAATGCTGCCCAGGGATATTCTGCCACCTGTGCCAACTCGGGCTGCTTTGAGAGTGCCCACGGAGTTCTTCAAACTGAGACCAGGAACGTGGGTTTGTCGGTGTTGTTTTCCCGGGCAGAAACATTTGCAGGACCAGGTAGGCCCTCGGCCCTTTGGGGGAGGCTGGCACCAGGATTTCCACGAAAATCAAGTTTCCGCCCAGGGACAAGCTGCCACCTTTGCCAACTCACGCTGCTTTGAGAGTGCCCACGGAGCTCTGCAAACTGTGACCAGGACCGTGGGGTGCTGAGTTTTGTTTTCCCGGGCAGAAGTATTTGTCAGTACTAGGTAGGCCCACGGTCTTTCAGGGCCGTCAGCCTGCTGAATTTCCACGAATATCAGGATGCTGCCCACGGAGGAGCTGCCACCTGTGCCAACTCGGGCTGCTTTGAGAGTGCCCATGGTGCTCTGCAAACTGAGACCAGAAACGTGGGGTGCTGGGTTTTGTTTTCCAGGGCAGAAGCCTTGTCAGTACCAGGAGGGTCCTTGTTCCTTATGGGCAGTCTGCCTGCTGGATTTCCACGAATATCAAGATGCTGCCCAGGGACAAGCTGCCACCTGTGCCAACTCGGGCTGCTTTGAGAGTGCCCATGGAGCTCTGCAAACTGAGACCTGGAACGTGGGGTGGTGGGTTTTGTTTCCCCGGGCAGAAGCCTTTGTCAGTACCAGGTCAGGCCTTGGCCCTTGGGGGCCGGCTGCCTGCAGGATTTCCACAAATATCAAGATGCCGCCCAGGGACAAGCTGCCACCTGTGCCAACTCGGGCTGCTTTGAGAGTGCCCACGGAGCTCTGCAAACTGAGACCAGAAACGTGGGGTGCTGGGTTTTGTTTTCCCGGGCAGAAGCCTTTGTCAGTACCAGGTCGGCCCTTGGCCCTTGGGGGCCGGCTGCCTGCAGGATTTCCACAAATATCAAGATGCCGCCCAGGGACAAGCTGCCACCTGTGCCAACTTGGGCTGCTTTGAGAGTGCCCATGGAGCTCTGCAAACTGAGATGTGGAACATGGGCTGGTGGGTTTTCTTTCCCCGGGCAGAAGCCTTTGTCAGTACCAGGAGAGTCCTTGTTCCTCAGGGGCAGGCTGCCGGCTGGATTTCCACGAATATCAAGATGCTGCCCAGGGACCAGCTGCCACTTGGGCCAACTCGTGCTGGTATGAGGGTGCCCACGGAGCTCTGCAAACTGAGACCAAGAACGTAGGACTGTGGGTTTTGTTTTCCCGGGCAGAAGCCTCTCTCAGTACCAGGTATGCCCTTGTTCCTTAGGTGCAGGCTGGCAGCAAGCTTTCCACGAATATCAAGATGCTGCCCAGGGATATTCTGCCACCTGTGCCAACTCGGGCTGCTTTGAGAGTGCCCACGGAGCTCTGCAAACTGAGACCATGAACCTGGGTGCTGAGTTTTGTTTCTCCGGGCAGAAGCATTTGCAGTGCCAGGTAGGCCCTCGGTCCTTAAGGGCAGGCAGCCTGCTGTATTTCCACGAATATCAAGATGCTGCCCAGGGACAAGCTGCCACCTGTGCCAACTCACGCTGCTTTGAGAGTGCCCATGGTGCTCTGCAAACTGAGACCAGAAACGTGGGGTGCTGGGTTTTGTATTTCCAGGGCAGAAGCCTTTGTCAGTACCAAGTAGGCCCTTGTTCCTTAGGGACAGCCTGGAAGCAAGATTTCCCCGAATATCAAAATGCTGCCCAGGGATATTCTGCCACCTGTGCCAACTCGGGCTGCTTTGAGAGTGCCCACGGAGCTCTGCAAACTGAGACCATGAACCTGGGGTGCTGAGTTTTTGTTTCTCCGGGCAGAAGCATTTGCAGTGCCAGGTACGCCCTCGGTCCTTAAGGGCAGGCAGCCTGCTGTATTTCCACGAATATCAAGATGCTGCCCAGGGACAAGCTGCCACCTGTGCCAACTCGGGCTGCTTTGAGAGTGCCCATGGTGCTCTGCAAACTGAGACCAGAAACGTGGGGTGCTGGGTTTTGTTTTCCAGGGCAGAAGCCGTTGTCAGTACCAAGTAGGCCCTTGTTCCTTAGGGACAGCCTGGAAGCAAGATTTCCCCGAATATCAAAATGCTGCCCAGGGATATTCTGCCACCTGTGCCAACTCGGGCTGCTTTGAGAGTGCCCACGGAGTTCTTCAAACTGAGACCAGGAACGTGGGTTTGTCGGTGTTGTTTTCCCGGGCAGAAACATTTGCAGGACCAGTAGGCCCTCGGCCCTTTGGGGGAGGCTGGCACCAGGATTTCCACGAAAATCAAGTTTCCGCCCAGGGACAAGCTGCCACCTTTGCCAACTCACGCTGCTTTGAGAGTGCCCACGGAGCTCTGCAAACTGAGACCATGAACCTGGGGTGCTGAGTTTTGTTTCTCCGGGCAGAAGCATTTGCAGTGCCAGGTAGGCCCTCGGTCCTTAAGGGCAGGCAGCCTGCTGTATTTCCACGAATATCAAGATGCTGCCCAGGGACAAGCTGCCACCTGTGCCAACTCACGCTGCTTTGAGAGTGCCCATGGTGCTCTGCAAACTGAGACCAGAAACGTGGGGTGCTGGGTTTTGTTTTCCAGGGCAGAAGCCTTTGTCAGTACCAAGTAGGCCCTTGTTCCTTAGGGACAGCCTGGAAGCAAGATTTCCCCGAATATCAAAATGCTGCCCAGGGATATTCTGACACCTGTGCCAACTCGGGCTGCTTTGAGAGTGCCCACGGAGCTCTGCAAACTGAGACCATGAACCTGGGGTGCTGAGTTTTGTTTCTCCGGGCAGAGCATTTGCAGTGCCAGGTAGGCCCTCGGTCCTTAAGGGCAGGCTGCCTGCTGTATTTCCACGAATATCAAGATGCTGCCCAGGGACA
This sequence comes from Motacilla alba alba, assembly GCF_015832195.1. Taxonomy (NCBI): domain Eukaryota; kingdom Metazoa; phylum Chordata; class Aves; order Passeriformes; family Motacillidae; genus Motacilla; species Motacilla alba. The sequence continues at coordinate 65,638 of NW_024037765.1, forward strand.
AGCTGCCACCTGTGCCAACTCACGCTGCTTTGAGAGTGCCCATGGTGCTCTGCAAACTGAGACCAGAAACGTGGGGTGCTGGGTTTTGTTTTCCAGGGCAGAAGCCGTTGTCAGTACCAAGTAGGCCCTTGTTCCTTAGGGACAGCCTGGAAGCAAGATTTCCCCGAATATCAAAATGCTGCCCAGGGATATTCTGCCACCTGTGCCAACTCGGGCTGCTTTGAGAGTGCCCACGGAGTTCTTCAAACTGAGACCAGGAACGTGGGTTTGTCGGTGTTGTTTTCCCGGCAGAAACATTTGCAGGACCAGGTAGGCCCTCGGCCCTTTGGGGGAGGCTGGCACCAGGATTTCCACGAAAATCAAGTTTCCGCCCAGGGACAAGCTGCCACCTTTGCCAACTCACGCTGCTTTGAGAGTGCCCACGGAGCTCTGCAAACTGTGACCAGGACCGTGGGGTGCTGAGTTTTGTTTTCCCGGGCAGAAGTATTTGTCAGTACTAGGTAGGCCCACGGTCTTTCAGGGCCGTCAGCCTGCTGAATTTCCACGAATATCAGGATGCTGCCCACGGAGGAGCTGCCACCTGTGCCAACTCGGGCTGCTTTGAGAGTGCCCATGGTGCTCTGCAAACTGAGACCAGAAACGTGGGGTGCTGGGTTTTGTTTTCCAGGGCAGAAGCCTTTGTCAGTACCAGGAGGGTCCTTGTTCCTTATGGGCAGTCTGCCTGCTGGATTTCCACGAATATCAAGATGCTGCCCAGGGACAAGCTGCCACCTGTGCCAACTCGGGCTGCTTTGAGAGTGCCCATGAGCTCTGCAAACTGGGACCAGGAAAGTGGTGTTCTGAGTATTGTTTTCCCGGTCAGAAGCCTTTGTCAGTGTCAGGTCGGCCCTTGTTCCACAGGGGCAGGCTGCCTGCAGGATTTCCACAAATATCAAGATGCTGCCCAGGGACAAGCTGCCACCTGTGACAACTCGGGCTGGTTTGAGAGTGCCCATGGAGCTCTGCAAACTGAGACCTGGAACGTGGGGTGGTGGGTTTTGTTTCCCCGGGCAGAAGCCTTTGTCAGTACCAGGTCAGGCCTTGGCCCTTGGGGGCCGGCTGCCTGCAGGATTTCCAAAAATATCAAGATGCCGCCCAGGGACAAGCTGCCACCTGTGCCAACTTGGGCTGCTTTGAGAGTGCCCACGGTGCTCTGCAAACTGAGATGTGGAACGTGGGGTGGTGGATTTTGTTTCCCTGGGCAGAAGCCTTTGTCAGTACCAGGTAGGCCCTTGTTCCTTAGGGCAGGCTGCCTGCAGGATTTCCACGAATATCAAGATGCTGCCCAGGGACAAGCTGCCACCTGTGCCAACTCGTGCTGCTTTGAGTGTGCCCATGGAGCTCTGCAAACTGAGACCCTGAACCTGGGGTGCTGAGTTTTGTTTTCTCCGGGCAGAAGCATTTGAAGTGCCAGGTACGCCCTCGGTCCTTAAGGGCAGGCAGCCTGCTGGATTTCCACGAATATCAAGATGCTGCCCCAGGGACAAGCTGCCACCTGTGCCAACTCGTGCTGCTTTGAGAGTGCCCATGGTGCTCTGCAAACTGAGACCAGAAACGTGGTGTTCTGAGTTTTGTTTTCCCGGGCAGAAGCCTTTGTCAGTACCAGGTCGGCCCTTGGCCCTTGGGGCCAGCTGCCTGCAGGATTTCCACGAATATCAAAATGCTGCCCAGGGACAAGCTGCCACTTGTGCCAACTTGGGCTGCTTTGAGAGTGCCCACAGAGCTCTTCAAACTGAGAGAAAGTATGTGGGGTTATGGGTTTTGTTTTCCCGGGCAGAAGCCTTTGTCAGTACGAAGTAGGCCCTCAGCCTTAGAGGCAGTCTGCCTGCTGTATTTCCACGAATATCAAGATGCCGCCCAGGGACAAGCTGCCACCTGTGCCAACTCGGGCTGGTTTGAGAGTGCCCACGGTGCTCTGCAAAGTTAGACCAGGAACTTGCCTTGGTGAGTTTTGTTTCCCCGGGCAGAAGCATTTGCAGTACCAGGCAGGCTCTCGGAACTTCAGGCCGTCTGCCTGCTGGATTTCCACGAATATCAAGATGCTGCCCAGGGACAAGCTGCCACTTGGGCCAACTCGCGCTGCTTTGGGGGTGCCCACGGAGCTCTGCAAACTGAGACCATAACCTAGGGTTGTGGGTTTTGTTTTCTCGGGCAGAAGCCTCTCTCAGTACAGGTAGGCCCTTGTTCCTTAGGGGCAGGCTGCCTGCTGAATTTCCACGAATATCAAGATGCTGCCCAGGGACCAGCTGCCACTTGGGCCAACTCGTGCTGCTATGAGGGTGCCCACGGAGCTCTGCAAACTGAGACCAGGAACGTAGGACTGTGGGTTTTGTTTTCCCGGCAGAAGCCTCTCTCAGTACCAGGTATGCCCTTGTTCCTTAGGTGCAGGCTGGCAGCAAGCTTTCCACGAATATCAAGATGCTGCCCAGGGATATTCTGCACCTGTGCCAACCTCGGGCTGCTTTGAGAGTGCCCACGGAGCTCTGCAAACTGAGACCATGAACCTGGGGTGCTGAGTTTTGTTTCTCCGGGCAGAAGCATTTGCAGTGCCAGGTAGGCCCTCGGTCCTTAAGGGCAGGCAGCCTGCTGTATTTCCACGAATATCAAGATGCTGCCCAGGGACAAGCTGCCACCTGTGCCAACTCACGCTGCTTTGAGAGTGCCCATGGTGCTCTGCAAACTGAGACCAGAAACGTGGGGTGCTGGGTTTTGTTTTCCAGGGCAGAAGCCTTTGTCAGTACCAAGTAGGCCCTTGTTCCTTAGGGACAGCCTGGATGCAAGATTTCCCCGAATATCAAAATGCTGCCCAGGGATATTCTGACACCTGTGCCAACTCGGGCTGCTTTGAGAGTGCCCACGGAGCTCTGCAAACTGAGACCATGAACCTGGGGTGCTGAGTTTTTGTTTCTCCGGGCAGAAGCATTTGCAGTGCCAGGTAGGCCCTCGGTCCTTAAGGGCAGGCAGCCTGCTGTATTTCCACGAATATCAAGATGCTGCCCAGGGACAAGCTGCCACCTGTGCCAACTCACGCTGCTTTGAGAGTGCCCATGGTGCTCTGCAAACTGAGACCAGAAACGTGGGGTGCTGGGTTTTGTTTTCCAGGCAGAAGCCGTTGTCAGTACCAAGTAGGCCCTTGTTCCTTAGGGACAGCCTGGAAGCAAGATTTCCCCGAATATCAAAATGCTGCCCAGGGATATTCTGCCACCTGTGCCAACTCGGGCTGCTTTGAGAGTGCCCACGGAGTTCTTCAAACTGAGACCAGGAACGTGGGTTTGTCGGTGTTGTTTTCCCGGGCAGAAACATTTGCAGGACCAGGTAGGCCCTCGGCCCTTTGGGGGAGGCTGGCACCAGGATTTCCACGAAAATCAAGTTTCCGCCCAGGGACAAGCTGCCACCTTTGCCAACTCACGCTGCTTTGAGAGTGCCCACGGAGCTCTGCAAACTGTGACCAGGACCGTGGGGTGCTGAGTTTTGTTTTCCCGGGCAGAAGTATTTGTCAGTACTAGGTAGGCCCACGGTCTTTCAGGGCCGTCAGCCTGCTGAATTTCCACGAATATCAGGATGCTGCCACGGAGGAGCTGCCACCTGTGCCAACTCGGGCTGCTTTGAGAGTGCCCATGGTGCTCTGCAAACTGAGACCAGAAACGTGGGGTGCTGGGTTTTGTTTTCCAGGGCAGAAGCCTTTGTCAGTACCAGGAGGGTCCTTGTTCCTTATGGGCAGTCTGCCTGCTGGATTTCCACGAATATCAAGATGCTGCCCAGGGAAAAAGCTGCCACCTGTGCCAACTCGGGCTGCTTTGAGAGTGCCCATGGAGCTCTGCAAACTGGGACCCAGGAAAGTGGTGTTTTGAGTATTGTTTTCCCGGTCAGAAGCCTTTGTCAGTGTCAGGTCGGCCCTTGTTCCACAGGGGCAGGCTGCCTGCAGGATTTCCACAAATATCAAGATGCTGCCCAGGGACAAGCTGCCACCTGTGCCAACTCGGGCTGGTTTGAGAGTGCCCATGGAGCTCTGCAAACTGAGACCTGGAACGTGGGGTGGTGGGTTTTGTTTCCCCGGCAGAAGCCTTTGTCAGTACCAGGTCAGGCCTTGGCCCTTGGGGGCCGGCTGCCTGCAGGATTTCCACAAATATCAAGATGCCGCCCAGGGACATGCTGCCACCTGTGCCAACTTGGGCTGCTTTGAGAGTGCCCACGGAGCTCTGCAAACTGAGACCAGAAACGTGGGGTGCTGGGTTTTGTTTTCCCGGGCAGAAGCCTTTGTCAGTACCAGGTCGGCCCTTGGCCCTTGGGGGCCGGCTGCCTGCAGGATTTCCACAAATATCAAGATGCCGCCCAGGGACAAGCTGCCACCTGTGCCAACTCGCGCTGCTTTGAGAGTGCCCTTGGAGCTCTGCAAACTGAGATGTGGAACGTGGGGTGGTGGATTTTGTTTCCCTGGGCAGAAGCCTTTGTCAGTACCAGGTAGGCCCTTGTTCCTTAGGGGCAGGCTGCCTGCAGGATTTCCACGAATATCAAGATGCTGCCCAGGGACAAGCTGCCACCTGTGCCAACTCGTGCTGCTTTGAGTGTGCCCATGGAGCTCTGCAAACTGAGACCATGAACCTGGGGTGCTGAGTTTTGTTTCTCCGGGCAGAAGCATTTGAAGTGCCAGGTACGCCCTCGGTCCTTAAGGGCAGGCAGCCTGCTGTATTTCCACGAATATCAAGATGCTGCCCAGGGACAAGCTGCCACCTGTGCCAACTCGTGCTGCTTTGAGAGTGCCCATGGTGCTCTGCAAACTGAGACCAGAAACGTGGTGTTCTGAGTTTTGTTTTCCCGGGCAGAAGCCTTTGTCAGTACCAGGTCGGCCCTTGGCCCTTGGGGGCCAGCTGCCTGCAGGATTTCCACGAATATCAAAAATGCTGCCCAGGACAAGCTGCCACTTGTGCCAACTTGGGCTGCTTTGAGAGTGCCCACAGAGCTCTTCAAACTGAGAGAAAGTATGTGGGGTTATGGGTTTTGTTTTCCGGGCAGAAGCCTTTGTCAGTACGAAGTAGGCCCTCAGCCCTTAGAGGCAGTCTGCCTGCTGGATTTCCACGAATATCAAGATGCCACCCAGGGACAAGCTGCCACCTGTGCCAACTCGGGCTGGTTTGAGAGTGCCCCATGGAGCTCTGCAAAGTTAGACCAGGAACTTGCCTTGGTGAGTTTTGTTTCCCCGGGCAGAAGCATTTGCAGTACCAGGCAGGCTCTCGGAACTTCAGGGCCGTCTGCCTGCTGGATTTCCACGAATATCAAGATGCTGCCCAGGGACAAGCTGCCACTTGGGCCAACTCGCGCTGCTTTGGGGGTGCCCACGGAGCTCTGCAAACTGAGACCATAACCTAGGGTTGTGGGTTTTGTTTTCTCGGGCAGAAGCCTCTCTCAGTACCAGGTATGCCCTTGTTCCTTAGGTGCAGGCTGGCAGCAAGCTTTCCACGAATATCAAGATGCTGCCCAGGGATATTCTGCCACCTGTGCCAACTCGGGCTGCTTTGAGAGTGCCCACGGAGCTCTGCAAACTGAGACCATGAACCTGGGGTGCTGAGTTTTGTTTCTCCGGGCAGAAGCATTTGCAGTGCCAGGTAGGCCCTCGGTCCTTAAGGGCAGGCAGCCTGCTGTATTTCCACGAATATCAAGATGCTGCCCAGGGACAAGCTGCCACCTGTGCCAACTCACGCTGCTTTGAGAGTGCCCATGGTGCTCTGCAAACTGAGACCAGAAACGTGGGGTGCTGGGTTTTGTTTTCCAGGGCAGAAGCTTTGTCAGTACCAAGTAGGCCCTTGTTCCTTAGGGACAGCCTGGAAGCAAGATTTCCCCGAATATCAAAATGCTGCCCAGGGATATTCTGCCACCTGTGCCAACTCGGGCTGCTTTGAGAGTGCCCACGGAGTTCTTCAAAACTGAGACCAGGAACGTGGGTTTGTCGGTGTTGTTTTCCCGGGCAGAAACATTTGCAGGACCAGGTAGGCCCTCGGCCCTTTGGGGGAGGCTGGCACCAGGATTTCCACGAAAATCAAGTTTCCGCCCAGGGACAAGCTGCCACCTTTGCCAACTCACGCTGCTTTGAGAGTGCCCACGGAGCTCTGCAAACTGTGACCAGGACCGTGGGGTGCTGAGTTTTTGTTTTCCCGGGCAGAAGTATTTGTCAGTACTAGGTAGGCCCACGGTCCTTTCAGGGCCGTCAGCCTGCTGAATTTCCACGAATATCAGGATGCTGCCCACGGAGGAGCTGCCACCTGTGCCAACTCGGGCTGCTTTGAGAGTGCCCATGGTGCTCTGCAAACTGAGACCAGAAACGTGGGGTGCTGGGTTTTGTTTTCCAGGGCAGAAGCCTTTGTCAGTACCAGGAGGGTCCTTGTTCCTTATGGGCAGTCTGCCTGCTGGATTTCCACGAATATCAAGATGCTGCCCAGGGACAAGCTGCCAC
>NW_024037765.1:73124-121899 GCF_015832195.1 Motacilla alba alba
AGCAGTGGCAGCTTGACCCTGGGCAGCATCTTGATATTTGTGGAAATCCCTGCAGGCAGGCCTGCCCCTAAGGAACAAGGGCCTACCTGGTACTGACAAAGGCTTCTGCCCGGGAAAACAAACCCACAACCCTACCTACCTGGTCTCAGTTTGCTGACTCCGTGGGCACTCTCAAAGCAGCGCGAGTTGGCACAAGTGGGCAGCTTGTCCCTGGGCAGCATCTTGATATTCATGGAAATCCAGCCGGCAGCCTTGCCCCTGAGGAACAAGGGCCTTCCTGGTACTGACAAAGGCTTCTGCCCAGGGAAACAAAATCCACCACCCCACGTTCCACATCTCAGTTTGCAGAGCACCGTGGGCACTCTCAAAGCAGCCCGAGTTGGCACAGGTGGCAGCTTGTCCCTGGGCGGCATCTTGATATTTGTGGAAATCCTGCAGGCAGCCGGCCCCCAAGGGCCAAGGGCCGACTGGTATTGATAAAGGCTTCTGCCCGGGAAAACAAAACCCAGCACCCCACGTTTCTGGTCTCAGTTTGCAGAGCTCCGTGGGCACTCTCAAAGCAGCCCGAGTTGGCACAGGTGGCAGCTTGTCCCTGGGCGGCATCTTGATATTTGTGGAAATCCTGCAGGCAGCCGGCTCCCAAGGGCCAAGGCCTGACCTGGTACTGACAAAGGCTTCTGCCCGGGGAAACAAAACCCACCACCCCACGTTCCAGGTCTCAGTTTGCAGAGCTCCATGGGCACTCTCAAAGCAGCCCGAGTTGGCACAGGTGGCAGCTTGTCCCTGGGCGGCATCTTGATATTCGTGGAAATCCAGCAGGCAGCCTGCCCCTGTGGAACAAGGGGCCGACCTGACACATACAAAGGCTTCTGACCGGGAAAACAATACTCAGAACACCACTTTCCTGGTCCCAGTTTGCAGAGCTCCATGGGCACTCTCAAAGCAGCCCGAGTTGGCACAGGTGGCAGCTTGTCCCTGGGCAGCATCTTGATATTCGTGGAAATCCAGCAGGCAGACTGCCCATAAGGAACAAGGACCCTCCTGGTACTGACAAAGGCTTCTGCCGAGGAAAAAAAAAAACTCACCATCCCACGCTCCTGGTTTTCTGTTTGTAGAGCACCATGGGTACTCTCAAAGCAGCCGAGTTGGCACAGGTGGCAGCTTGTCCCTGGGCAGCATCTTGTTATTCGGGGAAATCCAGCCTGCAACCGGACCCATAGGGCCGAAGGCCTACCTGGTACTGACAAAGGCTTCTGCCGGGAAAACAAAACTCAGAACCCCACGGTCCCGGTCTCAGTTTGCAGAGCTCCATGGGCACTCTCAAAGCAGCCCGAGTTGGCACAGTGGCAGAATATCCCTGGGCGGCATCTTGATATTCGTGGAAAATCCAGCAGGCAGCCAGCCATGAAGGGCCGAGGGCCTACCTGGTACTGACAAAGGCTTCTGCCGAGGAAAAAAAAAAACTCACCATCCCACGCTCCTGGTTTCTGTTTGTAGAGCACCATGGGTACTCTCAAAGCAGCCCAAGTTGGCACAGGTGGCAGCTTGTTCCTGGGCGGCATCTAGATATGCGTGGAAATCCAGCAGGCAGACTGCCTCTAAGGTCCGAGGTCCTACTTGGTACTGACAAAGGGTTCTGCCCGGGAAAAAAAAACCCGAAACCCCACATACTTTGGCTCAGTTTGAAGAGATCCGTGGGCACTCTCAAAGCAGCGTGAGTTGGCACAGGTGGCAGCTTGTCCCTGGGCGGCATCTTGATATTCGTGAAGTCTTGCTGCCAGCCTGCCCCTAAGGGCCGAGGGCCTACCTGGTACTTACAAATGGCTTCTGCCCGGGGAAACATAACCCATAACCCCATGTACCTGTCTCAGTTTTTAGAGCTCCGTGGGCACTCTCAAAACCAGCCCGAGCTGGCACAGGTGGCAGCTTGTCCCTGGGCAGCAATCTTGATATTCGTGGAAATTCAGCAGGCAGCCTGCCCCTAAGGAACAAGGGCCTACCTGGTACTGAGAGAGGCTTCTGCCCGAGAAAACAAAACCCACAACCCTAGGTTATGGTCTCAGTTTGCAGAGCTCCATGGGCACCCCCAAAGCAGCGCGAGTTGGCCCAAGTGGCAGCTTGTCCCTGGGCAGCATCTTGATAATTGTGGAAATCCTGCAGGCAGCTGGCCCCCAAGGGCCAAGGGCCGACCTGGTACTGACAAAGGCTTCTGCCGGGAAAACAAAACTCAGCACCCCAGGTTCATGGTCTCAGTTTGCAGAGCTCCATGGGCACTCTCAAAGCAGCCCGAGTTGCCACAGGTGGCAGCTTGTCCCTGAGTGGCATCTTGATATTCGTGGAAATCCAGCAGGCAGACTGCCTCTAAGGGCTGAGGGCCTACTTCGTACAGACAAAGGCTTCTGCCCGGGAAAACAAAACCCGAAACCCCACATACTTTGGCTCAGTTTGAAGAGCTCCGTGGGCACTCTCAAAGCAGCCCAAGTTGGCACAAGTGGCAGCTTGTCCCTGGGCAGCATTTTGATATTCGTGGAAATCCTGCAGGCAGCTGGCCCCCAAGGGCCAAGGGCCGACCTGGTACTGACAAAGGCTTCTGCCCGGGAAAACAAAACTCAGAACACCACGTTTCTGGTCTCAGTTTGCAGAGCACCATGGGCACTCTCAAAGCAGCGCGAGTTGGCACAGGTGGCAGCTTGTCCCTGGGCAGCATCTTGATATTACGTGGAAATCCAGCAGGCTGCCTGCCCTTAAGGACCGAGGGCGTACCTGGCACTTCAAATGCTTCTGCCCGGAGATAACAAAACTCAGCACCCAAGGTTCAGGGTCTCAGTTTGCAGAGCTCCATGGGCACTCTCAAGGCAGCACGAGTTGGCACTGGTGGCAGCTTGTCCCTGGGCAGCATCTTGATATTCGTGGAAATCCAGCCGGCAGCCTGCCCCTGAGGAACAAGGGCCTTCCTGGTACTGACAAAGGCTTCTGCCCAGGGAAACAAAATCCACCACCCCACGTTCCACATCTCAGTTTGCAGAGCACCGTGGGCACTCTCAAAGCAGCCCGAGTTGGCACAGGTGGCAGCTTGTCCCTGGGCGGCATCTTGATATTCGTGGAAATCCAGCAGGCAGCCTGCCCCTGTGGAACAAGGGCCTTCCTGGTACTGACAAAGGCTTCTGCCCAGGGAAACAAAATCCACCACCCCACGTTCCACATCTCAATTTGCAGAGCTCCATGGGCACTCTCAAAGCAGCCCGAGTTGCCACAGGTGGCAGCTTGTCCCTGGGCAGCATCTTGATATTCGTGGAAATCTTCCTTCCCTGCCCCTAAGGGACAAGGGCCTACCTGGCACTGAGAGAGGCTTCTGCCCGGGAAAATAAAACCCACAATCCTACGTTCCTGGTCTCAGTTTGCAGAGCTCCGTGGGCACCCTCAAAGCAGCACGAGTTGGCACAAGTGGCAGCTTGTCCCTGGGCAGCATCTTGATATTCGTGGAAATTGAGCCGCCAGCTCAATGAACAAGGGCCCTCCTGGTACTGACAAAGGCTTCTGCCCAGGGAAACAAAACCCACCACCCCACGTTCCACATCTCAGTTTGCAGAGCTCCATGGGCACTCTCAAAGCAGACCGAGTTTGCACAGGTGGCAGCTTGTCCTGGGCGGCATCTTGGTATTGGCGGAAATCCAGCAGGCAGACGGACCCTAAGGGCCGTGGCCTACCTGGAACAGACAAAGGCTTCTGCCCAGGTAAACAAAATTCGCAACAACACGTTCATGGTCTCAGTTTGCAGAGCTCCATGGGTACTCTAAAATCAGCGTGAGTTGCCACAGGTGGCAGCTTGGTCCCTGGGCGGCATCTTGATATTCGTCGAAATCCTGCAGGCCGACGGCCCCTAAGGACTGAGAGCCTACGTGGTACTGACAAAGGCTTCTGCCCAGGAAAAAAACCCAGCACCCCACGTTCCGGGTCTCAGTTTGCAGAGCTCTGTGGGCACTCTTAAAGCAGCCCGAGTTGGCACAGGTGGCAGCTTGCCCCTGGGCAGCATCTTGATATTGGCGGAAATCCAGCCGGCAGCCGGCCCATAAGTGCCAAGGGCCTACCTTGTACTGACAAATGCTTCTGCCCAGGGAAACAAAACAGACCAACCCACGTTAATGGTCTCAGTTTGCAGAGCTCCATGGGCACTCTCAAGGCAGCGCGAGTTGGCACAGGTGGCAGCTTGTCCCTGGGCAGCATCTTCAGATTCGCAAAAACCCAGCAGGCAGCTGGCCCCGAAGGGCGAAGGCCTACCTGGTACGGACAAAGGCTTCTGCCCAGGTAAACTAAGCTCACCACACCACGTTCCTGGTCTCAGTTTGCAGAGCTCCATGGGCACTCTCAAAGCAGCCTGAGTTGGCACAGGTGGCAGCTTGTCCCTGGGCGGCATCTTGATATTGGCGGAAATCCAGCAGGCAGACGGCCCCTAAGGACTGAGGGCCTACCTGATACTTGACACAGCTTCTGCCCGGAATACAAAACTCACCAGCCCACGTTCCTGGTCTCAGTTGGCAGAGCTCTTTAGGCACTCTGCAAGCAGCCTGACTTGGCAGTGGTGGCAGCCTGTCCCTTGGTGGCAACTTGAAATTCGTGGAAATCCAGCAGGCAGAATGCCTCTAAGGGCTGAGGGCCTACTTCGTACTGACAAAGGCTTCTGCCCGGGAAAACAAAACCCGAAACCCCACATACATTGGCTCAGTTTGAAGAGCTCCGTGGGCACTCTCAAAGCAGCCCAAGTTGGCACAAGTGGCAGCTTGTCCCTGGGCAGCATTTTGATATTCGTGAAATCCTGCAGGCAGCTGGCCCCCAAGGGCCAAGGGCCGACCTGGTACTGACAAAGGCTCTGCCCGGGAAAACAAAACTCAGAACACCACGTTTCTGGTCTCAGTTTGCAGAGCACCATGGGCACTCTCAAAGCAGCGCGAGTTGGCACAGGTGGCAGCTTGTCCCTGGGCAGCATCTTGATATTCGTGGAAATCCAGCAGGCTGCCTGCCCTTAAGGACCGAGGGCGTACCTGGCACTTCAAATGCTTCTGCCCGGAGAAACAAAACTCAGCACCCAAGGTTCATGGTCTCAGTTTGCAGAGCTCCATGGGCACTCTCAAAGCAGCACGAGTTGGCACAGGTGGCAGCTTGTCCCTGGGCAGCATCTTGATATTCGTGGAAATCCAGCCGGCAGCCTGCCCCTGAGGAACAAGGGCCTTCCTGGTACTGACAAAGGCTTCTGCCCAGGGAAACAAAAATCCACCACCCCACGTTCCACATCTCAGTTTGCAGAGCACCGTGGGCACTCTCAAAGCAGCCCGAGTTGGCACAGGTGGCAGCTTGTCCCTGGGCGGCATCTTGATATTCGTGGAAATCCAGCAGGCAGCCTGCCCCTGTGGAACAAGGCCGACCTGACACTGACAAAGGCTTCTGACCGGGAAAACAATACTCAGAACACCACTTTCCTGGTCCCAGTTTGCAGAGCTCCATGGCACTCTCAAAGCAGCCCGAGTTGGCACAGGTGGCAGCTTGTCCCTGGGCAGCATCTTGATATTCGTGGAAATCCAGCAGGCAGACTGCCCATAAGGAACAAGGACCCTCCTGGTACTGACAAAGGCTTCTGCCCTGGAAAACAAAACCCAGCACCCCACGTTCTGGTCTCAGTTTGCAGAGCACCATGGGCACTCTCAAAGCAGCCCGAGTTGGCACAGGTGGCAGCTCCTCCGTGGGCAGCATCCTGATATTCGTGAAATTCAGCAGGCTGACGGCCCTGAAAGACCGTGGGCCTACCTAGTACTGACAAATACTTCTGCCCGGGGGGGGGGAAAACAAAACTCAGCACCCCATGGTCCTGGTCACAGTTTGCAGAGCTCCGTGGGCACTCTCAAAGCAGCGTGAGTTGGCAAAGGTGGCAGCTTGTCCCTGGGCGGATACTTGATTTTCGTGGAAATCCTGGTGCCAGCCTCCCCCAAAGGGCCGAGGGCCTACCTGGTCCTGCAAATGTTTCTGCCCGGGAAAACAACACCGACAAACCCACGTTCCTGGTCTCAGTTTGAAGAACTCCGTGGGCACTCTCAAGCAGCCCGAGTTGGCACAGGTGGCAGCTTGTCCCTGGGCAGCATTTTGATATTCGGGGAAATCTTGCTTCCAGGCTGTCCCTAAGGAACAAGGGCCTACTTGGTACTGACAAAGGCTTCTGCCCTGGAAAACAAAACCCAGCACCCCACGTTTCTGGTCTCAGTTTGAAGAGCACCATGGGCACTCTCAAAGCAGCGTGAGTTGGCACAAGTTGCAGCTTGTCCCTGGGCAGCATCTTGATATTCGTGGAAATCCAGCAGGCAGACGGCCCTGAAGTTCCGAGAGCCTGCCTGGTACTGCAAATGCTTCTGCCCGGGGAAACAAATACTCACCAAGGCAAGTTCCTGGTCTAACTTTGCAGAGCTCCATGGGCACTCTCAAAGCAGCCCGAGTTGGCACAGGTGGCAGCTTATCCCTGGGCGGCATCTTGATATTTGTGGAAATCCAGCAGGCAGACTGCCTCTAAGGGCTGAGGGCCTACTTCGTACTGACAAAGGCTTCTGCCCGGGAAAACAAAACCCATAACCCCACATACTTTCTCTCAGTTTGAAGAGCTCCGTGGGCACTCTCAAAGCAGCCCGAGTTGGCACAGGTGGCAGAATATCCCTGGGCGGCATCTTGATATTCGTGGAAATCCAGCAGGCAGCCAGCCATGAAGGGCCGAGGGCCTACCTGGTACTGACAAAGGCTTCTGCCGAGGAAAAAAAAAAAACTCACCATCCCACGCTCCTGGTTTCTGTTTGTAGAGCACCATGGGTACTCTCAAAGCAGCCCAAGTTGGCACAGGTGGCAGCTTGTTCCTGGGCGGCATCTAGATATGCGTGGAAATCCAGCAGGCAGACTGCCTCTAAGGGCCGAGGTCCTACTTGGTACTGACAAAGGGTTCTGCCCGGGAAAAAAAAACCCGAAACCCCACATACTTTGGCTCAGTTTGAAGAGATCCGTGGGCACTCTCAAAGCAGCGTGAGTTGGCACAGGTGGCAGCTTGTCCCTGGGCGGCATCTTGATATTCGTGGAAGTCTTGCTGCCAGCCTGCCCCTAAGGGCCGAGGGCCTACCTGGTACTTACAATGGCTTCTGCCCGGGGAAACATAACCCATAACCCCATGTACCCTGTCTCAGTTTGCAGAGCTCTGTGGGCACCCTCAAAGCAGCCCGAGCTGGCACAGGTGGCAGCTTGTCCCTGGGCAGCATCTTGATATTCGTGGAAATTCAGCAGGCAGCCTGCCCCTAAGGGACAAGGGCCTACCTGGTACTGAGAGAGGCTTCTGCCCGAGAAAACAAAACCCACAACCCTAGGTTATGGTCTCAGTTTGCAGAGCTCCGTGGGCACCCCCAAAGCAGCGCGAGTTGGCCCAAGTGGCAGCTTGTCCCTGGGCAGCATCTTGATATTCGTGGAAATCCAGCAGGCAGACGGCTCCTGAAGTTCCGAGAGCCTGCCTGGTACTGCAAATGCTTCTGCCCGGGGAAACAAAACTCACCAAGGCAAGTTCCTGGTCTAACTTTGCAGAGCTCCATGGGCACTCTCAAAGCAGCCCGAGTTGGCACAGGTGGCAGCTTGTCCCTGGGCGGCATCTTGATATTCGTGGAAATCCAGCAGGCAGACTGCCTCTAAGGGCTGAGGGCCTACTTCGTACTGACAAAGGCTTCTGCCCGGGAAAACAAAACCCGAAACCCCACATACTTTGGCTCAGTTTGAAGAGCTCCGTGGGCACTGTCAAAGCAGCCCAAGTTGGCACAAGTGGCAGCTTGTCCCTGGGCAGCATTTTGATATTCGTGGAAATCCTGCAGGCAGCTGGCCCCCATGGGCCAAGGGCCGACCTGGTACTGACAAAGGCTTCTGCCCGGGAAAACAAAACTCAGAACACCACGTTTCTGTTCTCAGTTTGCAGAGCACCATGGGCACTCTCAAAGCAGCGCGAGTTGGCACAGGTGGCAGCTTGTCCCTGGGCAGCATCTTGATATTCGTGGAAATCCAGCAGGCTGCCTGCCCTTAAGGACCGAGGGCGTACCTGGCACTTCAAATGCTTCTGCCCGGAGAAACAAAACTCAGCACCCAAGGTTCATGGTCTCAGTTTGCAGAGCTCCATCGGCACTCTCAAAGCAGCACGAGTTGGCACAGGTGGCAGCTTGTCCCTGGGCAGCATCTGGATATTCGTGGAAATCCTGCAGGCAGCCTGCCCCTAAGGAACAAGGGCCTACCTGGTACTGACAAAGGCTTCTGCCCGGGAAAACAAAACCCACAACCCTACCTTCCTGGTCTCAGTTTGCAGAGCTCCGTGGGCACCCTCAAAGCAGCGGGAGTTGGCACAAGTGGCAGCTTGTCCCTGGGCAGCATCTTGATATTCGTGGAAATCCAGCCGGCAGCCTGCCCCTGAGGAACAAGGGCCTTCCTGGTACTGACAAAGGCTTCTGCCCAGGGAAACAAAATCCACCACCCCACGTTCCACATCTCAGTTTGCAGAGCACCGTGGGCACTCTCAAAGCAGCCCGAGTTGGCACAGGTGGCAGCTTGTCCCTGGGCGGCATCTTGATATTCGTGGAAATCCAGCAGGCAGCCTGCCCCTGTGGAACAAGGGCCGACCTGACACTGACAAAGGCTTCTGACCGGGAAAACAATACTCAGAACACCACTTTCCTGGTCCCAGTTTGCAGAGCTCCATGGGCACTCTCAAAGCAGCCCGAGTTGGCACAGGTGGCAGCTTGTCCCTGGGCAGCATCTTGATATTCGTGGAAATCCAGCAGGCAGACTGCCCATAAGGAACAAGGACCCTCCTGGTACTGACAAAGGCTTCTGCCCTGGAAAACAAAACCCAGCACCCCACGTTTCTGGTCTCAGTTTGCAGAGCACCATGGGCACTCTCAAAGCAGCCCGAGTTGGCACAGGTGGCAGCTTGTCCCTGGGCAGCATCTTGATATTCGTGGAAATCTTGCTTCCAGGCTGTCCCTAAGGAACAAGGGCCTACTTGGTACTGACAAAGGCTTCTGCCCTGGAAAACAAAACCCAGCACCCCACGTTTCTGGTCTCAGTTTGCAGAGCACCATGGGCACTCTCAAAGCAGCGTGAGTTGGCACAGGTGGCAGCTTGTCCCTGGGCAGCATCTTGATATTCGTGGAAATACAGCAGGCTGCCTGCCCTTAAGGACCGAGGGCCTACCTGGCACTGCAAATGCTTCTGCCCGGAGAAACAAAACTCAGCACCCCCGGTTCATAGTCTCAGTTTGCAGAGCTCCATGGGCACTCTCAAAGCAGCCCGAGTTGGCACAGGTGGCAGAATATCCCTGGGCAGCATCTTGATATTCGTGGAAAGCTTGCTGTCAGCCTGCACCTAAGGAACAAGGGCATACCTTGTACTGAGAGAGGCTTCTGCCCGGGAAAACAAAACCCACAGTCCTACGTTCCTGGTCTCAGTTTGCAGAGCTCCGTGGGCACCCTCATAGCAGCACGAGTTGGCCCAAGTGGCAGCTGGTCCCTGGGCAGCATCTTGATATTCGTGGAAATCCAGCCGGCAGCCTGCCCCTGAGGAACAAGGACTCTCCTGGTACTGACAAAGGCTTCTGCCCGGGGGAAGAAAACCCACCAGCCCATGTTCCACATCTCAGTTTGCAGAGCTCTGTGGGCACTCTCAAAGCAGCCCAAGTTGGCACAGGTGGCAGCTTGTCCCTGGGCGGCATCTTGATATTTGTGGAAATCCTGCAGGCAGCCGGCCCCCAAGGGCCAAGGGCCGACCTGGTACTGACAAAGGCTTCTGCCAGGGGAAACAAAACCCAGCACCCCACGTTTCTGGTCTCAGTTTGCAGAGCTCCATGGGCACTGTCAAAGCAGCCCGAGTTGGCACAGGTGGCAGCTTGTCCCTGGGCAGCATCTTGATATTCGTGGAAATCCAGCAGGCAGTCGGCCCTGAAATTCCGAGGGCCTACCTGGTACTGACAAATGCTTCTGCCCGGGGAAACAAAACTCACCAACGCACGTTCCTGGTCTCACTTTGCAGAGCTCCAAGGGCACTCTCAAAGCAGCCCGAGTTGGCACAGGTGGCAGCTTGTCCTTTGGCAGCATCTTGATATTCATGGAAATCCAGCAGGCTGCCTGCCCTTAAAGACCAAGGGCCTACCTGGCACTGCAAATGCTTCTGCCCAGGGAAACAAAACTCAGCACCCCAGCTTCATGGTCTCAGTTTGCAGAGCTCCATGGGCACTCTCAAAGCAGCCCGAGTTGCCACAGGTGGCAGCTTGTCCCTGGGCAGCATCTTGATATTCGTGGAAATCTTCCTTCCCTGCCCCTAAGGAACAAGGGCCTACCTGGCACTGAGAGAGGCTTCTGCCCGGGAAAACAAAACCCACAATCCTACGTTCCTGGTCTCAGTTTGCAGAGCTCCGTGGGCACTCTCAAAGCAGCCCAAGTTGGCCCAAGTGGCAGCTTGTCCCTGGGCAGTATCTTGATATTCGTGGAAATTGAGCCGCCAGCCTGCCCCTGATGAACAAGGGCCCTCCTGGTACTGACAAAGGCTTCTGCCCAGGGAAACAAAACCCACCACCCCACGTTCCACATCTCAGTTTGCAGAGCTCCATGGGCACTCTCAAAGCAGACCGAGTTAGCACAGGTGGCAGCTTGTCCCTGGGCGGCATCTTGGTATTGGCGGAAATCCAGCAGGCAGACGGCCCCTAAGGGCCGTGGGCCTACCTGGAACAGACAAAGGCTTCTGCCCAGTTAAACAAAATTCGCCAACACACGTTCATGGTCTCAGTTTGCAGAGCTCCATGGGTACTCTAAAATCAGCGTGAGTTGCCACAGGTGGCAGCTTGTCCCTGGGCGGCATCTTGATATTCGTCGAAATCCGGCAGGCCGACGGCCCCTAAGGACTGAGAGCCTACGTGGTACTGACAAAGGCTTCTGCCCAGGAAAAAAAAACCCACCACCCCACGTTCCGGGTCTCAGTTTGCAGAGCTCTGTGGGCACTCTTAAAGCAGCCCGAGTTGGCACAGGTGGCAGCTTGCCCCTGGGCGGCATCTTGATATTGGCGGAAATCCAGCCGGCAGCCGGCCCATAAGTGCCAAGGGCCTACCTGGTACTGACAAATGCTTCTGCCCAGGGAAACAAAACAGACCAACCCACGTTAATGGTCTCAGTTTGCAGAGCTCCATGGGCACTCTCAAGGCAGCGCGAGTTGGCACAGGTGGCAGCTTGTCCCTGGGCAGCATCTTCAGATTCGCAAAAACCCAGCAGGCAGCTGGCCCCGAAGGGCGAAGGCCTACCTGGTACGGACAAAGGCTTCTGCCCAGGTAAACTAAGCTCACCACACCACGTGCCTGGTCTCAGATTGCAGAACTCCATGGGCACACTCAAAGCAGCCCGAATTGGCACAGGTGGCAGTTTGTCCCTGGGCGGCATCTTGATATTCGCGGAAATCCAGCGAGACAGCCGCCCCAAAGGGCCAAGGGCCTATCTGGTACAGACAAAGGCTTCTGCCCGGGGAAACAAAACCCACCACGCCACGTTCCTGGTCTCAGTTTGCAGAGCTCCATGGGCACTCTCAAACCAGCCCGAGTTGGCACAGGTGGCAGCTTGTCCCTGGGCGGCATCTTGATATTGGCGGAAATCCAGCAGGCAGACGGCCCCTAAGGACTGAGGGCCTACCTGATACTGACACAGCTTCTGCCCCGGAATACAAAACTCACCAGCCCACGTTCCTGGTCTCAATTGGCAGAGCTCTTTAGGCACTCTGCAAGCAGCCTGACTTGGCACTGCTGGCAGCCTGTCCCTTGGTGGCAACTTGAAATTCGTGGAAATCTAGCAACCAGCTAGCCGCAGTGGGCTGGTGTTGTGCGGCTTGCTTCTTCACCTCCTGCAAGCTGCCGGCTCTCCGTCTAGCGAAAGCGAAAGAGCCGCTACTTCGCGCACTGCTGCTTGTGCCGGTGGCGGTGCGCTCCAGAGCGCTGCTTCGGGCGAAAGACGCCGGCCAGCGGCACTTCGCTCCGGACAGCCCCGTACCTCCGTCTTCTGCCTCTCTCGTCGTCTGCATCCTAGCCTAAAGCTTCTCCATGACTTCTCGCCGAGAGAGAAAGTGTGCCAGCACTGCAAACATCTTCCCATCTTGTTTGACGAGTTCACCCAGTTCTTTGCATCTCGCAGCTCAAAGAGACCCGCAAGAGTTTCCACGGAGCGTTGCAAGAGCACTAGCAAGATGCATTGCAAAGTTGTCCAAAAACTTCTTCCATTCGCATGCTAACGTGATTTTCAAAGGCATACGAGTGGCAATCCACCATCCCGCAGCAGTTCGAGAGCTGCGTACACAAGGCTGCTGTTGTGCGGCTTGCTTCTTCACCTCCTGCAAGCTGCCGGCTCTCCGTCTAGCGAAAGCGAAAGAGCCGCTACTTCGCGCACTGCTGCTTGTGCCGGTGGCGGTGCGCTCCGGAGCGCTGCTTCGGGCGAAAGACGCCGGCCAGCGGCACTTCGCTCCGGACAGCTCCGTACCTCCGTCTTCTGCCTCTCTCGTCGTCTGCATCCTAGCCTAAAGCTTCTCCATGACTTCTCGCCGAGAGAGAAAGTGTGCCAGCACTGCAAACATCTTCCCATCTTGCTTGACGAGTTCACCCAGTTCTTTGCATCTCGCAGCGCAAAGAGACCCGCAAGAGTTTCCACGGAGCGTTGCAGGAGCACTAGCAAGATGCATTGCAAAGTTGTCCAAAAACTTCTTCCATTCGCATGCTAACGTGATTTTCATAGGCATACGAATGGCAACCCACCATCCCGCAGCAGTTCGAGAGCTGCGTACACAAGGCTGCTGTTGTGCGGCTTGCTTCTTCACCTCCTGCAAGCTGCCGGCTCTCCGTCTAGCGAAGGCGAAAGAGCCGCTACTTCGCGCACTGCTGCTTGTGCCGGTGGCGGTGCGCTCCGGAGCGCTGCTTCGGGCGAAAGACGCCCGCGAGCGGCACTTCGCTCCGGACAGCTCCGTACCTCCGTCTTCTGCCTCTCTCGTCGTCTGCATCCTAGCCAAAAGCTTCTCCATGACTTCTCGCCGAGAGAGAAAGTGTGCCAGCACTGCAAACATCTTCCGATCTTGCTTGACGAGTTCACCCAGTTCTTTGCATCTCGCAGCGCAAAGAGACCCGCAAGAGTTTCCACGGAGCGTTGCAGGAGCACTAGCAAGATGCATTGCAAAGTTGTCCAAAAACTTCTTCCATTCGCATGCTAACGTGATTTTCAAAGGCATACGAGTGGCAATCCACCATCCCGCAGCAGTTCGAGAGCTGCGTACACAAGGCTGCTGTTGTGCGGCTTGCTTCTTCACCTCCTGCAAGCTGCCGGCTCTCCGTCTAGCGAAGGCGAAAGAGCCGCTTCTTCGCGCACTGCTGCTTGTGCCGGTGGCGGTGCGCTCCGGAGCGCTGCTTCGGGCGAAAGACGCCGGCCAGCGGCACTTCGCTCCGGACAGCTCCGTACCTCCGTCTTCTGCCTCTCTCGTCGTCTGCATCCTAGCCAAAAGCTTCTCCATGACTTCTCGCCGAGAGAGAAAGTGTGCCAGCACTGCAAACATCTTCCGATCTTGTTTGACGAGTTCACCCAGTTCTTTGCATCTCGCAGCGCAAAGAGACCCGCAAGAGTTTCCACGGAGCGTTGCAGGAGCACTAGCAAGATGCATTGCAAAGTTGTCCAAAAACTTCTTCCATTCGCATGCTAACGTGATTTTCAAAGGCATACGAGTGGCAATCCACCATCCCGCAGCAGTAAGAGAGCTGCGCCCACAAGGCTGCTGTTGTGCGGCTTGCTTCTTCACCTCCTGCAAGCTGCCGGCTCTCCGTCTAGCGAAGGCGAAAGAGCCGCTTCTTCGCGCACTGCTGCTTGTGCCGGTGGCGGTGCGCTCCGGAGCGCTGCTTCGGGCGAAAGACGCCGGCCAGCGGCACTTCGCTCCGGACAGCCCCGTACCTCCGTCTTCTGCCTCTCTCGTCGTCTGCATCCTAGCCTAAAGCTTCTCCATGACTTCTCGCCGAGAGAGAAAGTGTGCCAGCACTGCAAACATCTTCCGATCTTGTTTGACGAGTTCACCCAGTTCTTTGCATCTCGCAGCGCAAAGAGACCCGCAAGAGTTTCCACGGAGCGTTGCAGGAGCACTAGCAAGATGCATTGCAAAGTTGTCCAAAAAACTTCTTCCATTCGCATGCTAACGTGATTTTCAAAGGCATACGAGTGGCAACCCACCATCCCGCAGCAGTTCGAGAGCTGCGTACACAAGGCTGCTGTTGTGCGGCTTGCTTCTTCACCTCCTGCAAGCTGCCGGCTCTCCGTCTAGCGAAGGCGAAAGAGCCGCTTCTTCGCGCACTGCTGCTTGTGCCGGTGGCGGTGCGCTCCGGAGCGCTGCTTCGGGCGAAAGACGCCGGCCAGCGGCACTTCGCTCCGGACAGCCCCGTACCTCCGTCTTCTGCTTCTCTCGTCGTCTGCATCCTAGCCAAAAGCTTCTCCATGACTTCTCGCCGAGAGAGAAAGTGTGCCAGCTCTGCAAACATCTTCCGATCTTGCTTGACGAGTTCACCCAGTTCTTTGCATCTCGCAGCGCAAAGAGACCCGCAAGAGTTTCCACGGAGCGTTGCAGGAGCACTAGCAAGATGCATTGCAAAGTTGTCCAAAAACTTCTTCCATTCGCATGCTAACGTGATTTTCAAAGGCATACGAGTGGCAATCCACCATCCCGCAGCAGTAAGAGAGCTGCGCCCACAAGGCTGCTGTTGTGCGGCTTGCTTCTTCACCTCCTGCAAGCTGCCGGCTCTCCGTCTACCGAAGGCGAAAGAGCCGCTTCTTCGCGCACTGCTGCTTGTGCCGGTGGCGGTGCGCTCCGGAGCGCTGCTTCGGGCGAAAGACGCCGGCCAGCGGCACTTCGCTCCGGACAGCCCCGTACCTCCGTCTTCTGCCTCTCTCGTCGTCTGCATCCTAGCCAAAAGCTTCTCCATGACTTCTCGCCGAGAGAGAAAGTGTGCCAGCACTGCAAACATCTTCCGATCTTGCTTGACGAGTTCACCCAGTTCTTTGCATCTCGCAGCGCAAAGAGACCCGCAAGAGTTTCCACGGAGCGTTGCAGGAGCACTAGCAAGATGCATTGCAAAGTTGCCAAAAAACTTCTTCCATTCGCATGCTAACGTGATTTTCATAGGCATACGAGTGGCAATCCACCATCCCGCAGCAGTTCGAGAGCTGCGTACACAAGGCTGCTGTTGTGCGGCTTGCTTCTTCACCTCCTGCAAGCTGCCGGCTCTCCGTCTAGCGAAAGCGAAAGAGCCGCTACTTCGCGCACTGCTGCTTGTGCCGGTGGCGGTGCGCTCCGGAGCGCTGCTTCGGGCGAAAGACGCCCGCGAGCGGCACTTCGCTCCGGACAGCTCCGTACCTCCGTCTTCTTCCTCTCTCGTCGTCTGCATCCTAGCCAAAAGCTTCTCCATGACTTCTCGCCGAGAGAGAAAGTGTGCCAGCACTGCAAACATCTTCCGATCTTGTTTGACGAGTTCACCCAGTTCTTTGCATCTCGCAGCGCAAAGAGACCCCCAAGAGTTTCCACGGAGCGTTGCAGGAGCACTAGCAAGATGCATTGCAAAGTTGTCCAAAAACTTCTTCCATTCGCATGCTAACGTGATTTTCAAAGGCATACGAGTGGCAATCCACCATCCCGCAGCAGTAAGAGAGCTGCGCCCACAAGGCTGCTGTTGTGCGGCTTGCTTCTTCACCTCCTGCAAGCTGCCGGCTCTCCGTCTAGCGAAGGCGAAAGAGCCGCTTCTTCGCGCACTGCTGCTTGTGCCGGTGGCGGTGCGCTCCGGCGCGCTGTTTCGGGCGAAAGACGCCGGCCAGCGGCACTTCGCTCCGGACAGCCCCGTACCTCCGTCTTCTGCCTCTCTCGTCGTCTGCATCCTAGCCAAAAGCTTCTCCATGACTTCTCGCCGAGAGAGAAAGTGTGCCAGCACTGCAAACATCTTCCGATCTTGCTTGACGAGTTCACCCAGTTCTTTGCATCTCGCAGCGCAAAGAGACCCGCAAGAGTTTCCACGGAGCGTTGCAGGAGCACTAGCAAGATGCATTGCAAAGTTGTCCAAAAACTTCTTCCATTCGCATGCTAACGTGATTTTCAAAGGCATACGAGTGGCAATCCACCATCCCGCAGCAGTAAGAGAGCTGCGCCCACAATGCTGCTGTTGTGCGGCTTGCTTCTTCACCTCCTGCAAGCTGCCGGCTCTCCGTCTAGCGAAGGCGAAAGAGCCGCTGCAGGAGCACTTCGCGCACTGCTGCTTGTGCCGGTGGCGGTGCGCTCCGGAGCGCTGCTTCGGGCGAAAGACGCCCGCGAGCGGCACTTCGCTCCGGACAGCTCCGTACCTCCGTCTTCTGCTTCTCTCGTCGTCTGCATCCTAGCCAAAAGCTTCTCCATGACTTCTCGCCGAGAGAGAAAGTGTGCCAGCACTGCAAACATCTTCCCATCTTGCTTGACGAGTTCACCCAGTTCTTTGCATCTCGCAGCGCAAAGAGACCCGCAAGAGTTTCCACGGAGCGTTGCAGGAGCACTAGCAAGATGCATTGCAAAGTTGTCCAAAAACTTCTTCCATTCGCATGCTAACGTGATTTTCAAAGGCATACGAGTGGCAATCCACCATCCCGCAGCAGTAAGAGAGCTGCGCCCACAAGGCTGCTGTTGTGCGGCTTGCTTCTTCACCTCCTGCAAGCTGCCGGCTCTCCGTCTACCGAAGGCGAAAGAGCCGCTTCTTCGCGCACTGCTGCTTGTGCCGGTGGCGGTGCGCTCCGGAGCGCTGCTTCGGGCGAAAGACGCCGGCCAGCGGCACTTCGCTCCGGACAGCCCCGTACCTCCGTCTTCTGCCTCTCTCGTCGTCTGCATCCTAGCCAAAAGCTTCTCCATGACTTTTCGCCGAGAGAGAAAGTGTGCCAGCACTGCAAACATCTTCCGATCTTGCTTGACGAGTTCACCCAGTTCTTTGCATCTCGCCGAGCAAAGAGACCCACAAGAGTTTCCACGGAGCGTTGCAGGAGCACTAGCAAGATGCATTGCAAAGTTGTCCAAAAACTTCTTCCATTCGCATGCTAACGTGATTTTCAAAGGCATACGAGTGGCAATCCACCATCCCGCAGCAGTTCGACAGCTGCGCCCACAAGGCTGCTGTTGTGCGTCTTGCTTCTTCACCTCCTGCAAGCTGCCGGCTCTCCGTCTAGCGAAGGCGAAAGAGCCGCTTCTTCGCGCACTGCTGCTTGTGCCGGTGGCGGTGCGCTCCGGCGCGCTGTTTCGGGCGAAAGACGCCGGCCAGCGGCACTTCGCTCCGGACAGCCCCGTACCTCCGTCTTCTGCCTCTCTCGTCGTCTGCATCCTAGCCAAAAGCTTCTCCATGACTTCTCGCCGAGAGAGAAAGTGTGCCAGCACTGCAAACATCTTCCCATCTTGCTTGACGAGTTCACCCAGTTCTTTGCATCTCGCAGCGCAAAGAGACCCGCAAGAGTTTCCACGGAGCGTTGCAGGAGCACTAGCAAGATGCATTGCAAAGTTGTCCAAAAAACTTCTTCCATTCGCATGCTAACGTGATTTTCATAGGCATACGAATGGCAATCCACCATCCCGCAGCAGTAAGAGAGCTGCGCCCACAATGCTGCTGTTGTGCGGCTTGCTTCTTCACCTCCTGCAAGCTGCCGGCTCTCCGTCTAGCGAAGGCGAAAGAGCCGCTTCTTCGCGCACTGCTGCTTGTGCCGGTGGCGGTGCGCTCCGGAGCGCTGCTTCGGGCGAAAGACGCCCGCGAGCGGCACTTAGCTCCGGACAGCTCCGTACCTCCGTCTTCTGCTTCTCTCGTCGTCTGCATCCTAGCCAAAAGCTTCTCCATGACTTCTCGCCGAGAGAGAAAGTGTGCCAGCACTGCAAACATCTTCCGATCTTGCTTGACGAGTTTACCCAGTTCTTTGCATCTCGCAGCGCAAAGAGACCCGCAAGAGTTTCCACGGAGCGTTGCAGGAGCACTAGCAAGATGCATTGCAAAGTTGTCCAAAAACTTCTTCCATTCGCATGCTAACGTGATTTTCAAAGGCATACGAGTGGCAATCCACCATCCCGCAGCAGTTCGAGAGCTGCGCCCACAATGCTGCTGTTGTGCGGCTTGCTTCTTCACCTCCTGCAAGCTGCCGGCTCTCCGTCTAGCGAAAGCGAAAGAGCCGCTACTTCGCGCACTGCTGCTTGTGCCGGTGGCGGTGCGCTCCGGAGCGCTGCTTCGGGCGAAAGACGCCGGCCAGCGGCACTTCGCTCCGGACAGCCCCGTACCTCCGTCTTCTGCCTCTCTCGTCCTCTGCATCCCAGCCAAAAACTTCTCCATGACTTTTCGCCGACAGAAATTGGGTGCCAGCACAGCAAACGTCTCCCAGTCTTGGCCCTGATTTTTGTCGTGGCTGCGCATTGTTGAAGCATTTATCTTTTTAATAAAGCGGCGAATTTATTTCGAGATGGCTATGATCTCTTCATACTTATCTTTGTGCGGTCAAGACACAGCAACAATACATTCTTGAGAAAGGAAAACATCTCGAGAGATATTCCAGTCCATCGGTGTGGCGCAGCTGCTGAAAAAGGGCAAAGCTGAAGAACTTTGCTCATCTTAATTTCTGTGCATCTCGCAGCATGCGAAGCATGAGGCAGCCGAGCACCGCGCTTTTGTGCGCTCTTAATGGAATTGCAAAAAATCCCACAGCTTTTCATTCACAAGCACAGTCAGCTGCATTCGCTTTTGCTTCTTGAAAAACTCACCGCTCTCCTTATATCGGTGTAGATCTTGATCTCTGGTTCCTGGGACTTTACCCAAGTGTTTGCTGTTTTGTACTTTCTTCTTTGGCAGTCAGGAACTTGTATATATAATCTGGTACATGTTTCTTGGAAAACATTTCCTGTCTAAAAATGATACATAGCTGCAATTTACCCGACTGTATATAACTACTCTTTTACTGTATAAAAAAGTGTATTAGAATGATACACCACCTGAATTTCAATGATTGAAAAAAGCGTCTTACTTCTTTTTCCTATTCTCTGTATTTCCTTCTCTTTGTTATGTTTCTTTGGCTATTATGTGCGTGCCCAATGGTTTTTCTGTTCCTGTTGTGGGACAGCAAATGTTCAGGCTCTTCTAATTTTGTCACTAATTAAATAATCCATCTTCCCCGCCAGAAAGATGCAGGATGTGTCTCATTTTCACTGCTCCTGTTTTGTTTCCTTATTCTTTTGAATGGCTCCCTGTCTTCCTACTCACACTCTGAGTAACGAATTTCTAATTTTCTTTCCTATCTGCCTTTATCAATTTTTCTCTGACTTGGATGCTATTGAATTAAGCCATGCCAAGTTGAAGAATTGCATCAAGAAGAGTGCTCAATGAAAAAAAAACATTTAGTTTTGGGGTTCTATCACAGAAGAGTTCAAAGACTCTTCCCATGTGAAGAATATCTGATGAATATCTTAAAAACTATCATCTCTGTGTAAGTATTTTGCATCCAGTTCTTGCTCTAGTCCTTGCTTTGGCAAATTTGACACAAGTGAGGCATTGTGTGTTTTGCAGCTTCTAGGGAGATGGTTCCAGGTCTTGAGAAAGTCGTGGGCTTTGTCTCATCTTTAGACATCTGAAAATCACCTAGGCATCCCAAAGACTCATTAGAAATACAAATACCTGCAGGGAACCGGAGGTGAGCTTCATCTTACCATGTGTCTTGAACAGGGTGTTCTATGTGTGAAAGAGATTCTAGTCAGAATTCTGCTCAGTACAGTCCATCAAGTTGAGAGAATTGATCATTTTAATCTGGGCTTTATATCCACAGAGGCTGAAGGTGTCTCCATGCTCCAGTGCCTATCAGTCTTCTCAAATATTTCAATCCATGAGTTGAATTCTAGAAGCAAAAACTTTTCTCCAGGTGACCTTTACCAAGAGACTCAATGTTAGGTGGAATCAAACAACTCCTTTTTTATCCATTTTATCGAAAGTGATCTTAAAGATTCAATCCATATGCTTAGGTGAGAGAAATCCTACCATTGGCAGATGGCATGTATTGGCCAGTATTGACAGCAGAAAGAAGCAAAAAAGCATGCCAAAAAATGCTGAATGCAGTAAGCAGACCATCAAGCAAACCGGTGGAAAAATAGTTGCTTTGTATGTAAGATGAATCGGAGAGATACATATGGAGTTCTTCATGATGTTTTTCATTGACATTTAAACTAGGAAAGAGGTTAAAACTATGATGGAAGGGATTAATTGCTTGATGTTAGAGTATTTCTTTAGAGAGACATAACAAGTGAATACATGTTTAACCAGTTATCGGCTTCCCATCAGCAATGGGTGCACTTTAATTGCCTTTAAAAGCTGTAATGAAATACTTTTTAAAGCAATTTTTTCCCCTTATTTTTGCAAGAGCTTTTTTCTGTTATTTTTGAAAAATAGGAAAAATTTCCAGTAAAGGATCAACGGGCTGCTCTGTCATTTAATATTAGAAAACACTTATGGTATACTTTCTAGAAGAAAAAGTACCTAAAAAAAGGAGTATTCCCATTATGCTTGTAAAACGATCTTCCAATCATAAGAAAATCAAAAATTATACTATTTCAAGGATCTCACACTCCTAGAACACATTCATTTACCACACTCATAATTTATCAAACACAGCTTGTAATTAGACCTCTAAGAGTCAAACAGAGCGTTGTATCCACAGGCACTGTGAGAGCAGCCTGAGGTGGCACAGGTGGCAGGTTGTACGTGAGCTAGATCTTGATCAATGCGGCATTACAGCAGCCAACCGGGGCCTGCACGCAAGGCCCATCCAAAAAATGTGGTGAGCTTTTTCCCAGGGAAACCAAACTCACCACCTCACCTTCCTGGTCTCAGGCCACAAATGGCCACAAAAGTACTGTGTGGGCAACAGCCCAGGAAAAAAAACTCAACACCTCACCGTCTAGGTCTCAGTTTGCAGAGCTCTGTGGGCACTGTGCAAGCACCCAACGTTGGCACAGCTATCAGCCTTTAATTGGATGGCATCCTGATTAATACAGAAATCGAGCAGGCACCAAGCATCAACGTGCTTAGGGACACCTAGGTATTGTGCATTATACTGCCCAAGGAGAAAAAAACCCACCACCCCAAGGTCTTAGTCTCAGTTTGCAGAGTTCCGTGGGCACTCTCAAAGCAGCCAGAGCTAGCACAGGTGGCAGCTTGTCCCTGAGAGGCATCTTGATATTTGTGGATATCCAGGAGGCAACAGGCCCCTTAGGGCCGAGGGCCTACCTGGTACTGACAAAGGCTTCTTCCCAGAAAAACAAAGCTCACCATCCCACGTTGCTGGTCTCAGTTTGTAGAGCTCCATGGGCACTCTCAAAGCAGCCCGAGTTGGCACAGGTGGCAGCTTGACCAGGGACGGCACCGTGATATTCGGGCAAATCCAGCGGGGAGCCGGCCGCTAAGGGTGGAGGGCCGACCTAGTACAGAGATAGTCTTCTACCCAGCAAAACAAGACACACTACCCGACGTTCCAGGCCACAGTTTGAAGAGCTCCATGGGCACTCTCAAAGCAGCCCGAGTTGGCACAGGTGGCAGCTTGTCCCTGGGCGGCATCTTGTTATTCGGGGAAATCCAGCCTGCAACCGGACCCATAGGGCCGAAGGCCTACCTGGTACTGACAAAGGCTTCTGCCGGGAAAACAAAACTCAGAACCCCACGGTCCCGGTCTCAGTTTGCAGAGCTCCATGGGCACTCTCAAAGCAGCCCGAGTTGGCACAGGTGGCAGAATATCCCTGGGCGGCATCTTGATATTCGTGGAAATCCAGCAGGCAGCCAGCCATGAAGGGCCGAGGGCCTACCTGGTACTGACAAAGGCTTCTGCCGAGGAAAAAAAAAAACTCACCATCCCACGCTCCTGGTTTCTGTTTGTAGAGCACCATGGGTACTCTCAAAGCAGCCCAAGTTGGCACAGGTGGCAGCTTGTTCCTGGGCGGCATCTAGCTATGCGTGGAAATCCAGCAGGCAGACTGCCTCTAAGGGCCGAGGTCCTACTCGGTACTGACAAAGGGTTCTGCCCGGGAAAAAAAAACCCGAAACCCCACATACTTTGGCTCAGTTTGAAGAGATCCGTGGGCACTCTCAAAGCAGCGTGAGTTGGCACAGGTGGCAGCTTGTCCCTGGGCGGCATCTTGATATTCGTGGAAGTCTTGCTGCCAGCCTGCCCCTAAGGGCCGAGGGCCTACCTGGTACTGACAATGGCTTCTGCCCGGGGAAACATAACCCATAACCCCATGTACCCTGTCTCAGTTTTTAGAGCTCCGTGGGCACCCTCAAAGCAGCCCGAGCTGGCACAGGTGGCAGCTTGTCCCTGGGCAGCATCTTGATATTCGTGGAAATTCAGCAGGCAGCCTGCCCCTAAGGAACAAGGGCCTACCTGGTACTGAGAGAGGCTTCTGCCCGGGAAAACAAAACCCACAACCCTAGGTTATGGTCTCAGTTTGCAGAGCTCCGTGGGCACCCCCAAAGCAGCGCGAGTTGGCCCAAGTGGCAGCTTGTCCCTGGGCAGCATCTTGATATTCGTGGAAATCCAGCAGGCAGACTGCCCCTGAGCAGGAACAAGGGCCGACCTGCAGGCAGCCGGCCCCCAAGGGCCAAGGGCCGATACTACAAAGGCTTCTGCCCGGGAAAACAATACTCAGCACACCACGTTCCTGGTCTCAGTTTGCAGAGCTCCATGGGCACTCTCAAAGCAGCCCGAGTTGGCACAGGTGGCAGCTTGTCCCTGGGCGGCATCTTGATATTCGTGGAAATCCAGCAGGCAGACTGCCCATAAGGAACAAGGACCCTACCTGGTACTGACAAAGGCTTCTGCCGAGGAAAAAAAAAAACTCACCATCCCACGCTCCTGGTTTCTGTTTGTAGAGCACCATGGGTACTCTCAAAGCAGCCCGAGTTGGCACAGGTGGCAGCTTGTCCCTGGGCAGCATCTTGTTATTCGGGGAAATCCAGCCTGCAACCGGACCCATAGGGCCGAAGGCCTACCTGGTACTGACAAAGGCTTCTGCCGGGAAAACAAAACTCAGAACCCCACGGTCCCGGTCTCAGTTTGCAGAGCTCCATGGGCACTCTCAAAGCAGCCCGAGTTGGCACAGGTGGCAGAATATCCCTGGGCGGCATCTTGATATTCGTGGAAATCCAGCAGGCAGCCAGCCATGAAGGGCCGAGGGCCTACCTGGTACTGACAAAGGCTTCTGCCGAGGAAAAAAAAAAACTCACCATCCCACGCTCCTGGTTTCTGTTTGTAGAGCACCATGGGTACTCTCAAAGCAGCCCAAGTTGGCACAGGTGGCAGCTTGTTCCTGGGCGGCATCTAGATATGCGTGGAAATCCAGCAGGCAGACTGCCTCTAAGGGCCGAGGTCCTACTTGGTACTGACAAAGGGTTCTGCCCGGGAAAAAAAAACCCGAAACCCCACATACTTT
Organism: Motacilla alba alba; assembly: GCF_015832195.1. Lineage (NCBI taxonomy): Eukaryota > Metazoa > Chordata > Aves > Passeriformes > Motacillidae > Motacilla > Motacilla alba. The sequence goes on from NW_024037765.1 coordinate 96,669, forward strand.
GGCTCAGTTTGAAGAGATCCGTGGGCACTCTCAAAGCAGCGTGAGTTGGCACAGGTGGCAGCTTGTCCCTGGGCGGCATCTTGATATTCGTGGAAGTCTTGCTGCCAGCCTGCCCCTAAGGGCCGAGGGCCTACCTGGTACTTACAATGGCTTCTGCCCGGGGAAACATAACCCATAACCCCATGTACCCTGTCTCAGTTTTTAGAGCTCCGTGGGCACTCTCAAAGCAGCCCGAGCTGGCACAGGTGGCAGCTTGTCCCTGGGCAGCATCTTGATATTCGTGGAAATTCAGCAGGCAGCCTGCCCCTAAGGAACAAGGGCCTACCTGGTACTGAGAGAGGCTTCTGCCCGAGAAAACAAAACCCACAACCCTAGGTTATGGTCTCAGTTTGCAGAGCTCCGTGGGCACCCCCAAAGCAGCGCGAGTTGGCCCAAGTGGCAGCTTGTCCCTGGGCAGCATCTTGATATTCGTGGAAATCCAGCAGGCAGACGGCCCTGAAGTTCCGAGAGCCTGCCTGGTACTGCAGATGCTTCTGCCCGGGGAAACAAAACTCACCAAGGCAAGTTCCTGGTCTAACTTTGCAGAGCTCCATGGGCACTCTCAAAGCAGCCCGAGTTGGCACAGGTGGCAGCTTGTCCCTGGGTGGCATCTTGATATTCGTGGAAATCCAGCAGGCAGAATGCCTCTAAGGGCTGAGGGCCTACTTCGTACTGACAAAGGCTTCTGCCCGGGAAAACAAAACCCGAAACCCCACATACATTGGCTCAGTTTGAAGAGCTCCGTGGGCACTCTCAAAGCAGCCCAAGTTGGCACAAGTGGCAGCTTGTCCCTGGGCAGCATTTTGATATTCGTGGAAATCCTGCAGGCAGCTGGCCCCCAAGGGCCAAGGGCCGACCTGGTACTGACAAAGGCTTCTGCCCGGGAAAACAAAACTCAGAACACCACGTTTCTGGTCTCAGTTTGCAGAGCACCATGGGCACTCTCAAAGCAGCGCGAGTTGGCACAGGTGGCAGCTTGTCCCTGGGCAGCATCTTGATATTCGTGGAAATCCAGCAGGCTGCCTGCCCTTAAGGACCGAGGGCGTACCTGGCACTTCAAATGCTTCTGCCCGGAGAAACAAAACTCAGCACCCAAGGTTCATGGTCTCAGTTTGCAGAGCTCCATGGGCACTCTCAAAGCAGCACGAGTTGGCACAGGTGGCAGCTTGTCCCTGGGCAGCATCTTGATATTCGTGGAAATCCAGCCGGCAGCCTGCCCCTGAGGAACAAGGGCCTGACCTGGTACTGACAAAGGCTTCTGCCCAGGGAAACAAAACCCACCACCCCACGTTCCAGGTCTCAGTTTGCAGAGCTCCGTGGGCACTCTCAAAGCAGCCCGAGTTGGCACAGGTGGCAGCTTGTCCCTGGGCGACATCTTGATATTCGTGGAAATCCAGCAGGCAGCCTGCCCCTGTGGAACAAGGGCCGACCTGACACTGACAAAGGCTTCTGACCGGGAAAACAATACTCAGAACACCACTTTCCTGGTCCCAGTTTGCAGAGCTCCATGGGCACTCTCAAAGCAGCCCGAGTTGGCACAGGTGGCAGCTTGTCCCTGGGCAGCATCTTGATATTCGTGGAAATCCAGCAGGCAGACTGCCCATAAGGAACAAGGACCCTCCTGGTACTGACAAAGGCTTCTGCCCTGGAAAACAAAACCCAGCACCCCACGTTTCTGGTCTCAGTTTGCAGAGCACCATGGGCACTCTCAAAGCAGCCCGAGTTGGCACCGGTGGCAGCTCCTCCGTGGGCAGCATCCTGATATTCGTGGAAATTCAGCAGGCTGACGGCCCTGAAAGACCGTGGGCCTACCTAGTACTGACAAATACTTCTGCCCGGGAAAACAAAACTCAGCACCCCATGGTCCTGGTCACAGTTTGCAGAGCTCCGTGGGCACTCTCAAAGCAGCGTGAGTTGGCAAAGGTGGCAGCTTGTCCCTGGGCGGATACTTGATTTTCGTGGAAATCCTGGTGCCAGCCTCCCCCAAAGGGCCGAGGGCCTACCTGGTCCTGCAAATGTTTCTGCCCGGGAAAACAACACCGACAAACCCACGTTCCTGGTCTCAGTTTGAAGAACTCCGTGGGCACTCTCAAAGCAGCCCGAGTTGGCACAGGTGGCAGCTTGTCCCTGGGCAGCATTTTGATATTCGGGGAAATCTTGCTTCCAGGCTGTCCCTAAGGAACAAGGGCCTACTTGGTACTGACAAAGGCTTCTGCCCTGGAAAACAAAACCCAGCACCCCACGTTTCTGGTCTCAGTTTGAAGAGCACCATGGGCACTCTCAAAGCAGCGTGAGTTGGCACAGGTGGCAGCTTGTCCCTGGGCAGCATCTTGATATTCGTGGAAATCCAGCAGGCAGACGGCCCTGAAGTTCCGAGAGCCTGCCTGGTACTGCAAATGCTTCTGCCCGGGGAAACAAAACTCACCAAGGCAAGTTCCTAGTCTAACTTTGCAGAGCTCCATGGGCACTCTCAAAGCAGCCCGAGTTGGCACAGGTGGCAGCTTATCCCTGGGCGGCATCTTGATATTCGTGGAAATCCAGCAGGCAGACTGCCTCTAAGGGCTGAGGGCCTACTTCGTACTGACAAAGGCTTCTGCCCGGGAAAACAAAACCCATAACCCCACATACTTTCTCTCAGTTTGAAGAGCTCCGTGGGCACTCTCAAAGCAGCCCAAGTTGGCACAAGTGGCAGCTTGTCCCTGGGCAGCATTTTGATATTCGTGGAAATCCTGCAGGCAGCCTGCCCCTAAGGAACAAGGGCCTACCTGGTACTGACAAAGGCTTCTGCCCGGGAAAACAAACCCACAACCCTACCTTCCTGGTCTCAGTTTGCTGAGCTCCGTGGGCACCCTCAAAGCAGCGCGAGTTGGCACAAGTGGCAGCTTGTCCCTGGGCAGCATCTTGATATTCATGGAAATCCAGCCGGCAGCCTGCCCCTGAGGAACAAGGGCCTTCCTGGTACTGACAAAGGCTTCTGCCCAGGGAAACAAAATCCACCACCCCACGTTCCACATCTCAGTTTGCAGAGCACCGTGGGCACTCTCAAAGCAGCCCGAGTTGGCACAGGTGGCAGCTTGTCCCTGGGCGGCATCTTGATATTTGTGGAAATCCTGCAGGCAGCCGGCCCCCAAGGGCCAAGGGCCGACCTGGTATTGATAAAGGCTTCTGCCCGGGAAAACAAAACCCAGCACCCCACGTTTCTGGTCTCAGTTTGCAGAGCTCCGTGGGCACTCTCAAAGCAGCCCGAGTTGGCACAGGTGGCAGCTTGTCCCTGGGCGGCATCTTGATATTTGTGGAAATCCTGCAGGCAGCCGGCTCCCAAGGGCCAAGGCCTGACCTGGTACTGACAAAGGCTTCTGCCCGGGGAAACAAAACCCACCACCCCACGTTCCAGGTCTCAGTTTGCAGAGCTCCATGGGCACTCTCAAACCAGCCCGAGTTGGCACAGGTGGCAGCTTGTCCCTGGGCGGCATCTTGATATTCGTGGAAATCCAGCAGGCAGCCTGCCCCTGTGGAACAAGGGCCGACCTGACACATACAAAGGCTTCTGACCGGGAAAACAATACTCAGAACACCACTTTCCTGGTCCCAGTTTGCAGAGCTCCATGGGCACTCTCAAAGCAGCCCGAGTTGGCACAGGTGGCAGCTTGTCCCTGGGCAGCATCTTGATATTCGTGGAAATCCAGCAGGCAGACTGCCCATAAGGAACAAGGACCCTCCTGGTACTGACAAAGGCTTCTGCCGAGGAAAAAAAAAAACTCACCATCCCACGCTCCTGGTTTCTGTTTGTAGAGCACCATGGGTACTCTCAAAGCAGCCCGAGTTGGCACAGGTGGCAGCTTGTCCCTGGGCAGCATCTTGTTATTCGGGGAAATCCAGCCTGCAACCGGACCCATAGGGCCGAAGGCCTACCTGGTACTGACAAAGGCTTCTGCCGGGAAAACAAAACTCAGAACCCCACGGTCCCGGTCTCAGTTTGCAGAGCTCCATGGGTACTCTCAAAGCAGCCCAAGTTGGCACAGGTGGCAGCTTGTTCCTGGGCGGCATCTAGATATGCGTGGAAATCCAGCAGGCAGACTGCCTCTAAGGTCCGAGGTCCTACTTGGTACTGACAAAGGGTTCTGCCCGGGAAAAAAAAACCCGAAACCCCACATACTTTGGCTCAGTTTGAAGAGATCCGTGGGCACTCTCAAAGCAGCGTGAGTTGGCACAGGTGGCAGCTTGTCCCTGGGCGGCATCTTGATATTCGTGGAAGTCTTGCTGCCAGCCTGCCCCTAAGGGCCGAGGGCCTACCTGGTACTTACAATGGCTTCTGCCCGGGGAAACATAACCCATAACCCCATGTACCCTGTCTCAGTTTTTAGAGCTCCGTGGGCACTCTCAAACCAGCCCGAGCTGGCACAGGTGGCAGCTTGTCCCTGGGCAGCATCTTGATATTCGTGGAAATTCAGCAGGCAGCCTGCCCCTAAGGAACAAGGGCCTACCTGGTACTGAGAGAGGCTTCTGCCCGAGAAAACAAAACCCACAACCCTAGGTTATGGTCTCAGTTTGCAGAGCTCCATGGGCACCCCCAAAGCAGCGCGAGTTGGCCCAAGTGGCAGCTTGTCCCTGGGCAGCATCTTGATAATTGTGGAAATCCTGCAGGCAGCTGGCCCCCAAGGGCCAAGGGCCGACCTGGTACTGACAAAGGCTTCTGCCGGGAAAACAAAACTCAGCACCCCAGGTTCATGGTCTCAGTTTGCAGAGCTCCATGGGCACTCTCAAAGCAGCCCGAGTTGGCACAGGTGGCAGCTTGTCCCTGAGTGGCATCTTGATATTCGTGGAAATCCAGCAGGCAGACTGCCTCTAAGGGCTGAGGGCCTACTTCGTACTGACAAAGGCTTCTGCCCGGGAAAACAAAACCCGAAACCCCACATACTTTGGCTCAGTTTGAAGAGCTCCGTGGGCACTCTCAAAGCAGCCCAAGTTGGCACAAGTGGCAGCTTGTCCCTGGGCAGCATTTTGATATTCGTGGAAATCCTGCAGGCAGCTGGCCCCCAAGGGCCAAGGGCCGACCTGGTACTGACAAAGGCTTCTGCCCGGGAAAACAAAACTCAGAACACCACGTTTCTGGTCTCAGTTTGCAGAGCACCATGGGCACTCTCAAAGCAGCGCGAGTTGGCACAGGTGGCAGCTTGTCCCTGGGCAGCATCTTGATATTCGTGGAAATCCAGCAGGCTGCCTGCCCTTAAGGACCGAGGGCGTACCTGGCACTTCAAATGCTTCTGCCCGGAGAAACAAAACTCAGCACCCAAGGTTCATGGTCTCAGTTTGCAGAGCTCCATGGGCACTCTCAAGGCAGCACGAGTTGGCACAGGTGGCAGCTTGTCCCTGGGCAGCATCTTGATATTCGTGGAAATCCAGCCGGCAGCCTGCCCCTGAGGAACAAGGGCCTTCCTGGTACTGACAAAGGCTTCTGCCCAGGGAAACAAAATCCACCACCCCACGTTCCACATCTCAGTTTGCAGAGCACCGTGGGCACTCTCAAAGCAGCCCGAGTTGGCACAGGTGGCAGCTTGTCCCTGGGCGGCATCTTGATATTCGTGGAAATCCAGCAGGCAGCCTGCCCCTGTGGAACAAGGGCCGACCTGACACTGACAAAGGCTTCTGACCGGGAAAACAATACTCAGAACACCACTTTCCTGGTCCCAGTTTGCAGAGCTCCAAGGGCACTCTCAAAGCAGCCCGAGTTGGCACAGGTGGCAGCTTGTCCTTTGGCAGCATCTTGATATTCATGGAAATCCAGCAGGCTGTCTGCCCTTAAAGACCAAGGGCCTACCTGGCACTTCAAATGCTTCTGCCCAGGGAAACAAAACTCAGCACCCCAGGTTCATGGTCTCAGTTTGCAGAGCTCCATGGGCACTCTCAAAGCAGCCCGAGTTGCCACAGGTGGCAGCTTGTCCCTGGGCAGCATCTTGATATTCGTGGAAATCTTCCTTCCCTGCCCCTAAGGGACAAGGGCCTACCTGGCACTGAGAGAGGCTTCTGCCCGGGAAAATAAAACCCACAATCCTACGTTCCTGGTCTCAGTTTGCAGAGCTCCGTGGGCACCCTCAAAGCAGCACGAGTTGGCACAAGTGGCAGCTTGTCCCTGGGCAGCATCTTGATATTCGTGGAAATTGAGCCGCCAGCTCAATGAACAAGGGCCCTCCTGGTACTGACAAAGGCTTCTGCCCAGGGAAACAAAACCCACCACCCCACGTTCCACATCTCAGTTTGCAGAGCTCCATGGGCACTCTCAAAGCAGACCGAGTTTGCACAGGTGGCAGCTTGTCCCTGGGCGGCATCTTGGTATTGGCGGAAATCCAGCAGGCAGACGGCCCCTAAGGGCCGTGGGCCTACCTGGAACAGACAAAGGCTTCTGCCCAGGTAAACAAAATTCGCCAACACACGTTCATGGTCTCAGTTTGCAGAGCTCCATGGGTACTCTAAAATCAGCGTGAGTTGCCACAGGTGGCAGCTTGTCCCTGGGCGGCATCTTGATATTCGTCGAAATCCGGCAGGCCGACGGCCCCTAAGGACTGAGAGCCTACGTGGTACTGACAAAGGCTTCTGCCCAGGAAAAAAACCCAGCACCCCACGTTCCGGGTCTCAGTTTGCAGAGCTCTGTGGGCACTCTTAAAGCAGCCCGAGTTGGCACAGGTGGCAGCTTGCCCCTGGGCAGCATCTTGATATTGGCGGAAATCCAGCCGGCAGCCGGCCCATAAGTGCCAAGGGCCTACCTTGTACTGACAAATGCTTCTGCCCAGGGAAACAAAACAGACCAACCCACGTTAATGGTCTCAGTTTGCAGAGCTCCATGGGCACTCTCAAGGCAGCGCGAGTTGGCACAGGTGGCAGCTTGTCCCTGGGCAGCATCTTCAGATTCGCAAAAACCCAGCAGGCAGCTGGCCCCGAAGGGCGAAGGCCTACCTGGTACGGACAAAGGCTTCTGCCCAGGTAAACTAAGCTCACCACACCACGTTCCTGGTCTCAGTTTGCAGAGCTCCATGGGCACTCTCAAAGCAGCCTGAGTTGGCACAGGTGGCAGCTTGTCCCTGGGCGGCATCTTGATATTGGCGGAAATCCAGCAGGCAGACGGCCCCTAAGGACTGAGGGCCTACCTGATACTGACACAGCTTCTGCCCCGGAATACAAAACTCACCAGCCCACGTTCCTGGTCTCAGTTGGCAGAGCTCTTTAGGCACTCTGCAAGCAGCCTGACTTGGCAGTGGTGGCAGCCTGTCCCTTGGTGGCAACTTGAAATTCGTGGAAATCTAGCAACCAGCTAGCCGCAGTGGGCTGGTGTTGTGCGGCTTGCTTCTTCACCTCCTGCAAGCTGCCGGCTCTCCGTCTAGCGAAAGCGAAAGAGCCGCTACTTCGCGCACTGCTGCTTGTGCCGGTGGCGGTGCGCTCCGGAGCGCTGCTTCGGGCGAAAGACGCCGGCCAGCGGCACTTCGCTCCGGACAGCCCCGTACCTCCGTCTTCTGCCTCTCTCGTCGTCTGCATCCTAGCCAAAAGCTTCTCCATGACTTCTCGCCGAGAGAGAAAGTGTGCCAGCACTGCAAACATCTTACCATCTTGCTTGACGAGTTCACCCAGTTCTTTGCATCTCGCAGCGCAAAGAGACCCGCAAGAGTTTCCACGGAGCGTTGCAGGAGCACTAGCAAGATGCATTGCAAAGTTGTCCAAAAACTTCTTCCATTCGCATGCTAACGTGATTTTCAAAGGCATACGAGTGGCAATCCACCATCCCGCAGCAGTTCGACGGCTGCGTACACAAGGCTGCTGTTGTGCGGCTTGCTTCTTCACCTCCTGCAAGCTTTCGGCTCTCCGTCTAGCGAAGGCGAAAGAGCCGCTACTTCGCGCACTGCTGCTTGTGCCGGTGGCGGTGCGCTCCGGAGCGCTGCTTCGGGCGAAAGACGCCGGCCAGCGGCACTTCGCTCCGGACAGCCCCGTACCTCCGTCTTCCGCCTCTCTCGTCGTCTGCATCCTAGCCTAAAGCTTCTCCATGACTTCTCGCCGAGAGAGAAAGTGTGCCAGCACTGCAAACATCTTACCATCTTGCTTGACGAGTTCACCCAGTTCTTTGCATCTCGCAGAGCAAAGAGACCCGCAAGAGTTTCCACGGAGCGTTGCAGGAGCACTAGCAAGATGCATTGCAAAGTTGCCAAAAAACTTCTTCCATTCGCATGCTAACGTGATTTTCAAAGGCATACGAGTGGCAATCCACCATCCCGCAGCAGTAAGAGAGCTGCGCCCACAATGCTGGTGTTGTGCGGCTTGCTTCTTCACCTCCTGCAAGCTGCCGGCTCTCCGTCTAGCGAAAGCGAAAGAGCCGCTACTTCGCGCACTGCTGCTTGTGCCGGTGGCGGTGCGCTCCGGAGCGCTGCTTCGGGCGAAAGACGCCGGCCAGCGGCACTTCGCTCCGGACAGCCCCGTACCTCCGTCTTCTGCCTCTCTCGTCGTCTGCATCCTAGCCAAAAGCTTCTCCATGACTTCTCGCCGAGAGAGAAAGTGTGCCAGCACTGCAAACATCTACCGATCTTGCTTGACGAGTTCACCCAGTTCTTTGCATCTCGCAGAGCAAAGAGACCCGCAAGAGTTTCCACGGAGCGTTGCAGGAGCACTAGCAAGATGTATAGCAAAGTTGTCCAAAAACTTCTTCCATTCGCATGCTAACGTGATTTTCAAAGGCATACGAGTGGCAATCCACCATCCCGCAGCAGTTCGACAGCTGCGTACACATGGCTGCTGTTGTGCGGCTTGCTTCTTCACCTCCTGCAAGCTGCCGGCTCTCCGTCTAGCGAAAGCGAAAGAGCCGCTACTTCGCGCACTGCTGCTTGTGCCGGTGGCGGTGCGCTCCGGAGCGCTGCTTCGGGCGAAAGACGCCGGCCAGCGGCACTTCGCTCCGGACAGCCCCGTACCTCCGTCTTCTGCCTCTCTCGTCGTCTGCATCCTAGCCAAAAGCTTCTCCATGACTTCTCGCCGAGAGAGAAAGTGTGCCAGCACTGCAAACATCTTACCATCTTGCTTGACGAGTTCACCCAGTTCTTTGCATCTCGCAGCGCAAAGAGACCCGCAAGAGTTTCCACGGAGCGTTGCAGGAGCACTAGCAAGATGCATTGCAAAGTTGTCCAAAAACTTCTTCCATTCGCATGCTAACGTGATTTTCAAAGGCATACGAGTGGCAATCCACCATCCCGCAGCAGTTCGACAGCTGCGTACACAAGGCTGCTGTTGTGCGGCTTGCTTCTTCACCTCCTGCAAGCTGCCGGCTCTCCGTCTAGCGAAGGCGAAAGAGCCGCTTCTTCGCGCACTGCTGCTTGTGCCGGTGGCGGTGCGCTCCGGAGCGCTGCTTCGGGCGAAAGACGCCGGCCAGCGGCACTTCGCTCCGGACAGCTCCGCACCTCCGGCTTCTGCCTCTCTCGTCGTCTGCATCCTAGCCAAAAGCTTCTCCATGACTTCTCGCCGAGAGAGAAAGTGTGCCAGCACTGCAAACATCTACCGATCTTGTTTGACGAGTTCACCCAGTTCTTTGCATCTCGCAGAGCAAAGAGACCCGCAAGAGTTTCCACGGAGCGTTGCAGGAGCACTAGCAAGATGCATTGCAAAGTTGTCCAAAAACTTCTTCCATTCGCATGCTAACGTGATTTTCAAAGGCATACGAGTGGCAATCCACCATCCCGCAGCAGTTCGACAGCTGCGTACACAAGGCTGCTGTTGTGCGGCTTGCTTCTTCACCTCCTGCAAGCTGCCGGCTCTCCGTCTAGCGAAAGCGAAAGAGCCGCTACTTCGCGCACTGCTGCTTGTGCCGGTGGCGGTGCGCTCCGGAGCGCTGCTTCGGGCGAAAGACGCCGGCCAGCGGCACTTCGCTCCGGACAGCCCCGTACCTCCGTCTTCTGCCTCTCTCGTCGTCTGCATCCTAGCCAAAAGCTTCTCCATGACTTCTCGCCGAGAGAGAAAGTGTGCCAGCACTGCAAACATCTTACCATCTTGCTTGACGAGTTCACCCAGTTCTTTGCATCTCGCAGCGCAAAGAGACCCGCAAGAGTTTCCACGGAGCGTTGCAGGAGCACTAGCAAGATGCATTGCAAAGTTGTCCAAAAACTTCTTCCATTCGCATGCTAACGTGATTTTCAAAGGCATACGAGTGGCAATCCACCATCCCGCAGCAGTTCGACAGCTGCGCCCACAATGCTGCTGTTGTGCGGCTTGCTTCTTCACCTCCTGCAAGCTGCCGGCTCTCCGTCTAGCGAAGGCGAAAGAGCCGCTTCTTCGCGCACTGCTGCTTGTGCCGGTGGCGGTGCGCTCCGGAGCGCTGCTTCGGGCGAAAGACGCCGGCCAGCGGCACTTCGCTCCGGACAGCCCCGTACCTCCGTCTTCTGCCTCTCTCGTCGTCTGCATCCTAGCCAAAAGCTTCTCCATGACTTCTCGCCGAGAGAGAAAGTGTGCCAGCACTGCAAACATCTTCCGATCTTGCTTGACGAGTTCACCCAGTTCTTTGCATCTCGCAGCGCAAAGAGACCCGCAAGAGTTTCCACGGAGCGTTGCAGGAGCACTAGCAAGATGCATTGCAAAGTTGTCCAAAAACTTCTTCCATTCGCATGCTAACGTGATTTTCAAAGGCATACGAGTGGCAATCCACCATCCCGCAGCAGTTCGACAGCTGCGCCCACAATGCTGCTGTTGTGCGGCTTGCTTCTTCACCTCCTGCAAGCTGCCGGCTCTCCGTCTAGCGAAAGCGAAAGAGCCGCTACTTCGCGCACTGCTGCTTGTGCCGGTGGCGGTGCGCTCCGGAGCGCTGCTTCGGGCGAAAGACGCCGGCCAGCGGCACTTCGCTCCGGACAGCTCCGCACCTCCGGCTTCTGCCTCTCTCGTCGTCTGCATCCTAGCCAAAAGCTTCTCCATGACTTCTCGCCGAGAGAGAAAGTGTGCCAGCACTGCAAACATCTACCGATCTTGTTTGACGAGTTCACCCAGTTCTTTGCATCTCGCAGAGCAAAGAGACCCGCAAGAGTTTCCACGGAGCGTTGCAGGAGCACTAGCAAGATGCATTGCAAAGTTGTCCAAAAACTTCTTCCATTCGCATGCTAACGTGATTTTCAAAGGCATACGAGTGGCAATCCACCATCCCGCAGCAGTTCGACAGCTGCGCCCACAATGCTGCTGTTGTGCGGCTTGCTTCTTCACCTCCTGCAAGCTGCCGGCTCTCCGTCTAGCGAAAGCGAAAGAGCCGCTACTTCGCGCACTGCTGCTTGTGCCGGTGGCGGTGCGCTCCGGAGCGCTGCTTCGGGCGAAAGACGCCGGCCAGCGGCACTTCGCTCCGGACAGCCCCGTACCTCCGTCTTCTGCCTCTCTCGTCGTCTGCATCCTAGCCAAAAGCTTCTCCATGACTTCTCGCCGAGAGAGAAAGTGTGCCAGCACTGCAAACATCTTACCATCTTGCTTGACGAGTTCACCCAGTTCTTTGCATCTCGCAGCGCAAAGAGACCCGCAAGAGTTTCCACGGAGCGTTGCAGGAGCACTAGCAAGATGCATTGCAAAGTTGTCCAAAAACTTCTTCCATTCGCATGCTAACGTGATTTTCAAAGGCATACGAGTGGCAATCCACCATCCCGCAGCAGTTCGAGAGCTGCGCCCACAATGCTGCTGTTGTGCGGCTTGCTTCTTCACCTCCTGCAAGCTGCCGGCTCTCCGTCTAGCGAAAGCGAAAGAGCCGCTACTTCGCGCACTGCTGCTTGTGCCGGTGGCGGTGCGCTCCGGAGCGCTGCTTCGGGCGAAAGACGCCGGCCAGCGGCACTTCGCTCCGGACAGCCCCGTACCTCCGTCTTCTGCCTCTCTCGTCGTCTGCATCCTAGCCAAAAGCTTCTCCATGACTTCTCGCCGAGAGAGAAAGTGTGCCAGCACTGCAAACATCTTACCATCTTGCTTGACGAGTTCACCCAGTTCTTTGCATCTCGCAGCGCAAAGAGACCCGCAAGAGTTTCCACGGAGCGTTGCAGGAGCACTAGCAAGATGCATTGCAAAGTTGTCCAAAAACTTCTTCCATTCGCATGCTAACGTGATTTTCAAAGGCATACGAGTGGCAATCCACCATCCCGCAGCAGTTCGACAGCTGCGCCCACAATGCTGCTGTTGTGCGGCTTGCTTCTTCACCTCCTGCAAGCTGCCGGCTCTCCGTCTAGCGAAAGCGAAAGAGCCGCTACTTCGCGCACTGCTGCTTGTGCCGGTGGCGGTGCGCTCCGGAGCGCTGCTTCGGGCGAAAGACGCCGGCCAGCGGCACTTCGCTCCGGACAGCCCCGTACCTCCGTCTTCTGCCTCTCTCGTCGTCTGCATCCTAGCCAAAAGCTTCTCCATGACTTCTCGCCGAGAGAGAAAGTGTGCCAGCACTGCAAACATCTTACCATCTTGCTTGACGAGTTCACCCAGTTCTTTGCATCTCGCAGAGCAAAGAGACCCGCAAGAGTTTCCACGGAGCGTTGCAGGAGCACTAGCAAGATGCATTGCAAAGTTGTCCAAAAACTTCTTCCATTCGCATGCTAACGTGATTTTCAAAGGCATACGAGTGGCAATCCACCATCCCGCAGCAGTTCGAGAGCTGCGCCCACAATGCTGCTGTTGTGCGGCTTGCTTCTTCACCTCCTGCAAGCTGCCGGCTCTCCGTCTAGCGAAAGCGAAAGAGCCGCTACTTCGCGCACTGCTGCTTGTGCCGGTGGCGGTGCGCTCCGGAGCGCTGCTTCGGGCGAAAGACGCCGGCCAGCGGCACTTCGCTCCGGACAGCCCCGTACCTCCGTCTTCTGCCTCTCTCGTCGTCTGCATCCTAGCCAAAAGCTTCTCCATGACTTCTCGCCGAGAGAGAAAGTGTGCCAGCACTGCAAACATCTTACCATCTTGCTTGACGAGTTCACCCAGTTCTTTGCATCTCGCAGCGCAAAGAGACCCGCAAGAGTTTCCACGGAGCGTTGCAGGAGCACTAGCAAGATGCATTGCAAAGTTGTCCAAAAACTTCTTCCATTCGCATGCTAACGTGATTTTCAAAGGCATACGAGTGGCAATCCACCATCCCGCAGCAGTTCGACAGCTGCGCCCACAATGCTGCTGTTGTGCGGCTTGCTTCTTCACCTCCTGCAAGCTGCCGGCTCTCCGTCTAGCGAAAGCGAAAGAGCCGCTACTTCGCGCACTGCTGCTTGTGCCGGTGGCGGTGCGCTCCGGAGCGCTGCTTCGGGCGAAAGACGCCGGCCAGCGGCACTTCGCTCCGGACAGCCCCGTACCTCCGTCTTCTGCCTCTCTCGTCGTCTGCATCCTAGCCAAAAGCTTCTCCATGACTTCTCGCCGAGAGAGAAAGTGTGCCAGCACTGCAAACATCTTACCATCTTGCTTGACGAGTTCACCCAGTTCTTTGCATCTCGCAGCGCAAAGAGACCCGCAAGAGTTTCCACGGAGCGTTGCAGGAGCACTAGCAAGATGCATTGCAAAGTTGTCCAAAAACTTCTTCCATTCGCATGCTAACGTGATTTTCAAAGGCATACGAGTGGCAATCCACCATCCCGCAGCAGTTCGACAGCTGCGCCCACAATGCTGCTGTTGTGCGGCTTGCTTCTTCACCTCCTGCAAGCTGCCGGCTCTCCGTCTAGCGAAAGCGAAAGAGCCGCTACTTCGCGCACTGCTGCTTGTGCCGGTGGCGGTGCGCTCCGGAGCGCTGCTTCGGGCGAAAGACGCCGGCCAGCGGCACTTCGCTCCGGACAGCCCCGTACCTCCGTCTTCTGCCTCTCTCGTCGTCTGCATCCTAGCCAAAAGCTTCTCCATGACTTCTCGCCGAGAGAGAAAGTGTGCCAGCACTGCAAACATCTTACCATCTTGCTTGACGAGTTCACCCAGTTCTTTGCATCTCGCAGCGCAAAGAGACCCGCAAGAGTTTCCACGGAGCGTTGCAGGAGCACTAGCAAGATGCATTGCAAAGTTGTCCAAAAACTTCTTCCATTCGCATGCTAACGTGATTTTCAAAGGCATACGAGTGGCAATCCACCATCCCGCAGCAGTTCGACAGCTGCGCCCACAATGCTGCTGTTGTGCGGCTTGCTTCTTCACCTCCTGCAAGCTGCCGGCTCTCCGTCTAGCGAAAGCGAAAGAGCCGCTACTTCGCGCACTGCTGCTTGTGCCGGTGGCGGTGCGCTCCGGAGCGCTGCTTCGGGCGAAAGACGCCGGCCAGCGGCACTTCGCTCCGGACAGCCCCGTACCTCCGTCTTCTGCCTCTCTCGTCGTCTGCATCCTAGCCAAAAGCTTCTCCATGACTTCTCGCCGAGAGAGAAAGTGTGCCAGCACTGCAAACATCTTACCATCTTGCTTGACGAGTTCACCCAGTTCTTTGCATCTCGCAGCGCAAAGAGACCCGCAAGAGTTTCCACGGAGCGTTGCAGGAGCACTAGCAAGATGCATTGCAAAGTTGTCCAAAAACTTCTTCCATTCGCATGCTAACGTGATTTTCAAAGGCATACGAGTGGCAATCCACCATCCCGCAGCAGTTCGACAGCTGCGCCCACAATGCTGCTGTTGTGCGGCTTGCTTCTTCACCTCCTGCAAGCTGCCGGCTCTCCGTCTAGCGAAAGCGAAAGAGCCGCTACTTCGCGCACTGCTGCTTGTGCCGGTGGCGGTGCGCTCCGGAGCGCTGCTTCGGGCGAAAGACGCCGGCCAGCGGCACTTCGCTCCGGACAGCCCCGTACCTCCGTCTTCTGCCTCTCTCGTCGTCTGCATCCTAGCCAAAAGCTTCTCCATGACTTCTCGCCGAGAGAGAAAGTGTGCCAGCACTGCAAACATCTACCGATCTTGCTTGACGAGTTCACCCAGTTCTTTGCATCTCGCAGCGCAAAGAGACCCGCAAGAGTTTCCACGGAGCGTTGCAGGAGCACTAGCAAGATGCATTGCAAAGTTGTCCAAAAACTTCTTCCATTCGCATGCTAACGTGATTTTCAAAGGCATACGAGTGGCAATCCACCATCCCGCAGCAGTTCGACAGCTGCGCCCACAATGCTGCTGTTGTGCGGCTTGCTTCTTCACCTCCTGCAAGCTGCCGGCTCTCCGTCTAGCGAAAGCGAAAGAGCCGCTACTTCGCGCACTGCTGCTTGTGCCGGTGGCGGTGCGCTCCGGAGCGCTGCTTCGGGCGAAAGACGCCGGCCAGCGGCACTTCGCTCCGGACAGCCCCGTACCTCCGTCTTCTGCCTCTCTCGTCGTCTGCATCCTAGCCAAAAGCTTCTCCATGACTTCTCGCCGAGAGAGAAAGTGTGCCAGCACTGCAAACATCTTACCATCTTGCTTGACGAGTTCACCCAGTTCTTTGCATCTCGCAGCGCAAAGAGACCCGCAAGAGTTTCCACGGAGCGTTGCAGGAGCACTAGCAAGATGCATTGCAAAGTTGTCCAAAAACTTCTTCCATTCGCATGCTAACGTGATTTTCAAAGGCATACGAGTGGCAATCCACCATCCCGCAGCAGTTCGACAGCTGCGTACACAAGGCTGCTGTTGTGCGGCTTGCTTCTTCACCTCCTGCAAGCTGCCGGCTCTCCGTCTAGCGAAGGCGAAAGAGCCGCTTCTTCGCGCACTGCTGCTTGTGCCGGTGGCGGTGCGCTCCGGAGCGCTGCTTCGGGCGAAAGACGCCGGCCAGCGGCACTTCGCTCCGGACAGCCCCGCACCTCCGTCTTCTGCCTCTCTCGTCGTCTGCATCCTAGCCAAAAGCTTCTCCATGACTTCTCGCCGAGAGAGAAAGTGTGCCAGCACTGCAAACATCTTACCATCTTGTTTGACGAGTTCACCCAGTTCTTTGCATCTCGCAGCGCAAAGAGACCCGCAAGAGTTTCCACGGAGCGTTGCAGGAGCACTAGCAAGATGCATTGCAAAGTTGTCCAAAAACTTCTTCCATTCGCATGCTAACGTGATTTTCAAAGGCATACGAGTGGCAATCCACCATCCCGCAGCAGTTCGACAGCTGCGTACACAATGCTGCTGTTGTGCGGCTTGCTTCTTCACCTCCTGCAAGCTGCCGGCTCTCCGTCTAGCGAAAGCGAAAGAGCCGCTACTTCGCGCACTGCTGCTTGTGCCGGTGGCGGTGCGCTCCGGAGCGCTGCTTCGGGCGAAAGACGCCGGCCAGCGGCACTTCGCTCCGGACAGCCCCGTACCTCCGTCTTCTGCCTCTCTCGTCGTCTGCATCCTAGCCAAAAGCTTCTCCATGACTTCTCGCCGAGAGAGAAAGTGTGCCAGCACTGCAAACATCTTACCATCTTGCTTGACGAGTTCACCCAGTTCTTTGCATCTCGCAGCGCAAAGAGACCCGCAAGAGTTTCCACGGAGCGTTGCAGGAGCACTAGCAAGATGCATTGCAAAGTTGTCCAAAAACTTCTTCCATTCGCATGCTAACGTGATTTTCAAAGGCATACGAGTGGCAATCCACCATCCCGCAGCAGTTCGACAGCTGCGTACACAATGCTGCTGTTGTGCGGCTTGCTTCTTCACCTCCTGCAAGCTGCCGGCTCTCCGTCTAGCGAAGGCGAAAGAGCCGCTTCTTCGCGCACTGCTGCTTGTGCCGGTGGCGGTGCGCTCCGGAGCGCTGCTTCGGGCGAAAGACGCCGGCCAGCGGCACTTCGCTCCGGACAGCTCCGCACCTCCGTCTTCTGCCTCTCTCGTCGTCTGCATCCTAGCCAAAAGCTTCTCCATGACTTCTCGCCGAGAGAGAAAGTGTGCCAGCACTGCAAACATCTACCGATCTTGTTTGACGAGTTCACCCAGTTCTTTGCATCTCGCAGCGCAAAGAGACCCGCAAGAGTTTCCACGGAGCGTTGCAGGAGCACTAGCAAGATGCATTGCAAAGTTGTCCAAAAACTTCTTCCATTCGCATGCTAACGTGATTTTCAAAGGCATACGAGTGGCAATCCACCATCCCGCAGCAGTTCGACAGCTGCGTACACAATGCTGCTGTTGTGCGGCTTGCTTCTTCACCTCCTGCAAGCTGCCGGCTCTCCGTCTAGCGAAAGCGAAAGAGCCGCTACTTCGCGCACTGCTGCTTGTGCCGGTGGCGGTGCGCTCCGGAGCGCTGCTTCGGGCGAAAGACGCCGGCCAGCGGCACTTCGCTCCGGACAGCCCCGTACCTCCGTCTTCTGCCTCTCTCGTCGTCTGCATCCTAGCCAAAAGCTTCTCCATGACTTCTCGCCGAGAGAGAAAGTGTGCCAGCACTGCAAACATCTTACCATCTTGCTTGACGAGTTCACCCAGTTCTTTGCATCTCGCAGCGCAAAGAGACCCGCAAGAGTTTCCACGGAGCGTTGCAGGAGCACTAGCAAGATGCATTGCAAAGTTGTCCAAAAACTTCTTCCATTCGCATGCTAACGTGATTTTCAAAGGCATACGAGTGGCAATCCACCATCCCGCAGCAGTTCGACAGCTGCATACACAAGGCTGCTGTTGTGCGGCTTGCTTCTTCACCTCCTGCAAGCTGCCGGCTCTCCGTCTAGCGAAGGCGAAAGAGCCGCTTCTTCGCGCACTGCTGCTTGTGCCGGTGGCGGTGCGCTCCGGAGCGCTGCTTCGGGCGAAAGACGCCGGCCAGCGGCACTTCGCTCCGGACAGCTCCGCACCTCCGGCTTCTGCCTCTCTCGTCGTCTGCATCCTAGCCAAAAGCTTCTCCATGACTTCTCGCCGAGAGAGAAAGTGTGCCAGCACTGCAAACATCTACCGATCTTGTTTGACGAGTTCACCCAGTTCTTTGCATCTCGCAGCGCAAAGAGACCCGCAAGAGTTTCCACGGAGCGTTGCAGGAGCACTAGCAAGATGCATTGCAAAGTTGTCCAAAAACTTCTTCCATTCGCATGCTAACGTGATTTTCAAAGGCATACGAGTGGCAATCCACCATCCCGCAGCAGTTCGACAGCTGCGTACACAAGGCTGCTGTTGTGCGGCTTGCTTCTTCACCTCCTGCAAGCTGCCGGCTCTCCGTCTAGCGAAAGCGAAAGAGCCGCTACTTCGCGCACTGCTGCTTGTGCCGGTGGCGGTGCGCTCCGGAGCGCTGCTTCGGGCGAAAGACGCCGGCCAGCGGCACTTCGCTCCGGACAGCCCCGTACCTCCGTCTTCTGCCTCTCTCGTCGTCTGCATCCTAGCCAAAAGCTTCTCCATGACTTCTCGCCGAGAGAGAAAGTGTGCCAGCACTGCAAACATCTACCGATCTTGCTTGACGAGTTCACCCAGTTCTTTGCATCTCGCAGCGCAAAGAGACCCGCAAGAGTTTCCACGGAGCGTTGCAGGAGCACTAGCAAGATGCATTGCAAAGTTGTCCAAAAACTTCTTCCATTCGCATGCTAACGTGATTTTCAAAGGCATACGAGTGGCAATCCACCATCCCGCAGCAGTTCGACAGCTGCGTACACAATGCTGCTGTTGTGCGGCTTGCTTCTTCACCTCCTGCAAGCTGCCGGCTCTCCGTCTAGCGAAAGCGAAAGAGCCGCTACTTCGCGCACTGCTGCTTGTGCCGGTGGCGGTGCGCTCCGGAGCGCTGCTTCGGGCGAAAGACGCCGGCCAGCGGCACTTCGCTCCGGACAGCTCCGTACCTCCGTCTTCTGCCTCTCTCGTCGTCTGCATCCTAGCCAAAAGCTTCTCCATGACTTCTCGCCGAGAGAGAAAGTGTGCCAGCACTGCAAACATCTACCGATCTTGTTTGACGAGTTCACCCAGTTCTTTGCATCTCGCAGCGCAAAGAGACCCGCAAGAGTTTCCACGGAGCGTTGCAGGAGCACTAGCAAGATGCATTGCAAAGTTGTCCAAAAACTTCTTCCATTCGCATGCTAACGTGATTTTCAAAGGCATACGAGTGGCAATCCACCATCCCGCAGCAGTTCGACAGCTGCGCCCACAATGCTGCTGTTGTGCGGCTTGCTTCTTCACCTCCTGCAAGCTGCCGGCTCTCCGTCTAGCGAAAGCGAAAGAGCCGCTACTTCGCGCACTGCTGCTTGTGCCGGTGGCGGTGCGCTCCGGAGCGCTGCTTCGGGCGAAAGACGCCGGCCAGCGGCACTTCGCTCCGGACAGCCCCGTACCTCCGTCTTCTGCCTCTCTCGTCGTCTGCATCCTAGCCAAAAGCTTCTCCATGACTTCTCGCCGAGAGAGAAAGTGTGCCAGCACTGCAAACATCTTCCATCTTGCTTGACGAGTTCACCCAGTTCTTTGCATCTCGCAGAGCAAAGAGACCCGCAAGAGTTTCCACGGAGCGTTGCAGGAGCACTAGCAAGATGCATTGCAAAGTTGTCCAAAAACTTCTTCCATTCGCATGCTAACGTGATTTTCAAAGGCATACGAGTGGCAATCCACCATCCCGCAGCAGTAAGAGAGCTGCGCCCACAATGCTGCTGTTGTGCGGCTTGCTTCTTCACCTCCTGCAAGCTGCCGGCTCTCCGTCTAGCGAAGGCGAAAGAGCCGCTACTTCGCGCACTGCTGCTTGTGCCGGTGGCGGTGCGCTCCGGAGCGCTGCTTCGGGCGAAAGACGCCGGCCAGCGGCACTTCGCTCCGGACAGCCCCGTACCTCCGTCTTCTGCCTCTCTCGTCGTCTGCATCCTAGCCAAAAGCTTCTCCATGACTTCTCGCCGAGAGAGAAAGTGTGCCAGCACTGCAAACATCTTACCATCTTGCTTGACGAGTTCACCCAGTTCTTTGCATCTCGCAGAGCAAAGAGACCCGCAAGAGTTTCCACGGAGCGTTGCAGGAGCACTAGCAAGATGCATTGCAAAGTTGTCCAAAAACTTCTTCCATTCGCATGCTAACGTGATTTTCAAAGGCATACGAGTGGCAATCCACCATCCCGCAGCAGTTCGACAGCTGCGCCCACAATGCTGCTGTTGTGCGGCTTGCTTCTTCACCTCCTGCAAGCTGCCGGCTCTCCGTCTAGCGAAAGCGAAAGAGCCGCTACTTCGCGCACTGCTGCTTGTGCCGGTGGCGGTGCGCTCCGGAGCGCTGCTTCGGGCGAAAGACGCCGGCCAGCGGCACTTCGCTCCGGACAGCCCCGTACCTCCGTCTTCTGCCTCTCTCGTCGTCTGCATCCTAGCCTAAAGCTTCTCCATGACTTCTCGCCGAGAGAGAAAGTGTGCCAGCACTGCAAACATCTTCCCATCTTGCTTCTTCACCCAGTTCTTTGCATCTCGCAGAGCAAAGAGACCCGCAAGAGTTTCCACGGAGCCAGCACTTGCATTTTGTCCACTTCTTCTCGCATGAGAAAGTGTGCCAGCACTGCAAACATCTTCCGATCTTGCTTGACGAGTTCACCCAGTTCTTTGCATCTCGCAGCGCAAAGAGATCCGCAAGAGTTTCCACGGAGCGTTGCAGGAGCACTAGCAAGATGCATTGCAAAGTTGTCCAAAAACTTCTTCCATTCGCATGCTAACGTGATTTTCAAAGGCATACGAGTGGCAATCCACCATCCCGCAGCAGTAAGAGAGCTGCGCCCACAATGCTGCTGTTGTGCGGCTTGCTTCTTCACCTCCTGCAAGCTGCCGGCTCTCCGTCTACCGAAGGCGAAAGAGCCGCTGCTTCGCGCACTGCTGCTTGTGATGGTCTCGGTGCGCCCCCGTGTGGTGCTTCGGGCGAAAGACGCCGGCCAGCGGCACTTCGCTCCGGACAGCCCCGTACCTCCGGCTTCTGCCTCTCTCGTCCTCTGCATCCCAGCCAAAAACTTCTCCATGACTTTTCGCCGACAGAAATTGGGTGCCAGCACAGCAAACGTCTCCCAGTCTTGGCCCTGATTTTTGTCGTGGCTGCGCATTGTTGAAGCATTTATCTTTTTAATAAAGCGGCGAATTTATTTCGAGATGGCTATGATCTCTTCATACTTATCCTTGTGCGGTCAAGACACAGCAACAATACATTCTTGAGAAAGGAAAACATCTCGAGAGATATTCCAGTCCATCGGTGTGGCGCAGCTGCTGAAAATGGCAAAGCTGAAGAACCTTGCTCATCTTAATTTCTGTGCATCTCGCAGCATGCGAAGCATGAGGCAGCCGAGCACCGCGCTTTTGTGCGCTCTTAATGGAATTGCAAAAAATCCCACAGCTTTTCATTCACAAGCACAGTCAGCTGCATTCGCTTTTGCTTCTTGAAAAACTCACCGCTCTCCTTATATCGGTGTAGATCTTGATCTCTGGTTCCTGGGACTTTACCCAAGTGTTTGCTGTTTTGTACTTTCTTCTTTGGCAGTCAGGAACTTGTATATATAATCTGGTAGATGTTTCTTGGAAAACATTTCCTGTCTAAAAATGATACATAGCTGCAATTTACCCGACTGTATATAACTACTCTTTTACTGTATAAAAAAGTGTATTAGAATGATACACCACCTGAATTTCAATGATTGAAAAAAGCGTCTTACTTCTTTTTCCTATTCTCTGTATTTCCTTCTCTTTGTTATGTTTCTTTGGCTATTATGTGCGTGCCCAATGGTTTTTCTGTTCCTGTTGTGGGACAGCAAATGTTCAGGCTCTTCTAATTTTGTCACTAATTAAATAATCCATCTTCCCCGCCGGAAAGATGCAGGATGTGTCTCATTTTCACTGCTCCTGTTTTGTTTCCTTATTCTTTTGAATGGCTCCCTGTCTTCCTACTCACACTCTGAGTAACGAATTTCTAATTTTCTTTCCTATCTGCCTTTATCAATTTTTCTCTGACTTGGATGCTATTGAATTAAGCCATGCCAAGTTGAAGAATTGCATCAAGAAGAGTGCCCAATGAAAAAAAAAACATTTAGTTTTGGGGTTCTATCACAGAAGAGTTCAAAGACTCTTCCCATGTGAAGAATATCTGATGAATATCTTAAAAACTATCATCTCTGTGTAAGTATTTTGCATCCAGTTCTTGCTCTAGTCCTTGCTTTGGCAAATTTGACACAAGTGAGGCATTGTGTGTTTTGCAGCTTCTAGGGAGATGGTTCCAGGTCTTGAGAAAGTCGTGGGCTTTGTCTCATCTTTAGACATCTGAAAATCACCTAGGCATCCCAAAGACTCATTAGAAATACAAATACCTGCAGGGAACCGGAGGTGAGCTTCATCTTACCATGTGTCTTGAACAGGGTGTTCTATGTGTGAAAGAGATTCTAGTCAGAATTCTGCTCAGTACAGTCCATCAAGTTGAGAGAATTGATCATTTTAATCTGGGCTTTATATCCACAGAGGCTGAAGGTGTCTCCATGCTCCAGTGCCTATCAGTCTTCTCAAATATTTCAATCCATGAGTTGAATTCTAGAAGCAAAAACTTTTCTCCAGGTGACCTTTACCAAGAGACTCAATGTTAGGTGGAATCAAACAACTCCTTTTTTATCCATTTTATCGAAAGTGATCTTAAAGATTCAATCCATATGCTTAGGTGAGAGAAATCCTACCATTGGCAGATGGCATGTATTGGCCAGTATTGACAGCAGAAAGAAGCAAAAAAGCATGCCAAAAAATGCTGAATGCAGTAAGCAGACCATCAAGCAAACCGGTGGAAAAATAGTTGCTTTGTATGTAAGATGAATCGGAGAGATACAGATGGAGTTCTTCATGATGTTTTTCATTGACATTTAAACTAGGAAAGAGGTTAAAACTATGATGGAAGGGATTAATTGCTTGATGTTAGAGTATTTCTTTAGAGAGACATAACAAGTGAATACATGTTTAACCAGTTATCGGCTTCCCATCAGCAATGGGTGCACTTTAATTGCCTTTAAAAGCTGTAATGAAATACTTTTTAAAGCAATTTTTTCCCCTTATTTTTGCAAGAGCTTTTTTCTGTTATTTTTGAAAAATAGGAAAAATTTCCAGTAAAGGATCAACGGGCTGCTCTGTCATTTAATATTAGAAAACACTTATGGTATACTTTCTAGAAGAAAAAGTACCTAAAAAAAGGAGTATTCCCATTATGCTTGTAAAACGATCTTCCAACCATAAGAAAATCAAAAATTATACTATTTCAAGGATCTCACACTCCTAGAACACATTCATTTACCACACTCATAATTTATCAAACACAGCTTGTAATTAGACCTCTAAGAGTCAAACAGAGCGTTGTATCCACAGGCACTGTGAGAGCAGCCTGAGGTGGCACAGGTGGCAGGTTGTACGTGAGCTAGATCTTGATCAATGCGGCATTACAGCAGCCAACCGGGGCCTGCACGCAAGGCCCATCCAAAAAATGTGGTGAGCTTTTTCCCAGGGAAACCAAACTCACCACCTCACCTTCCTGGTCTCAGGCCCCAAATGGCCACAAAAGTACTGTGCGGGCAACAGCCCAGGAAAAAAAACTCAACACCTCACCGTCTAGGTCTCAGTTTGCAGAGCTCTGTGGGCACTGTGCAAGCACCCAACGTTGGCACAGCTATCAGCCTTTAATTGGATGGCATCCTGATTAATACAGAAATCGAGCAGGCACCAAGCATCAACGTGCTTAGGGACACCTAGGTATTGTGCATTATACTGCCCAAGGAGAAAAAAACCCACCACCCCAAGGTCTTAGTCTCAGTTTGCAGAGTTCCGTGGGCACTCTCAAAGCAGCCAGAGCTAGCACAGGTGGCAGCTTGTCCCTGAGAGGCATCTTGATATTTGTGGATATCCAGGAGGCAACAGGCCCCTAAGGGCCGAGGGCCTACCTGGTACTGACAAAGGCTTCTTCCCAGAAAAACAAAGCTCACCATCCCACGTTGCTGGTCTCAGTTTGTAGAGCTCCATGGGCACTCTCAAAGCAGCCCGAGTTGGCACAGGTGGCAGCTTGACCCGGGACGGCACCGTGATATTCGGGCAAATCCAGCGGGGAGCCGGCCGCTAAGGGTGGAGGGCCGACCTAGTACAGAGATAGTCTTCTACCCAGCAAAACAAGACACACTACCCGACGTTCCAGGCCACAGTTTGAAGAGCTCCATGGGCACTCTCAAAGCAGCCCGAGTTGGCACAGGTGGCAGCTTGTCCCTGGGCGGCATCTTGTTATTCGGGGAAATCCAGCCTGCAACCGGACCCATAGGGCCGAAGGCCTACCTGGTACTGACAAAGGCTTCTGCCGGGAAAACAAAACTCAGAACCCCACGGTCCCGGTCTCAGTTTGCAGAGCTCCATGGGCACTCTCAAAGCAGCCCGAGTTGGCACAGGTGGCAGAATATCCCTGGGCGGCATCTTGATATTCGTGGAAATCCAGCAGGCAGCCAGCCATGAAGGGCCGAGGGCCTACCTGGTACTGACAAAGGCTTCTGCCGAGGAAAAAAAAAAACTCACCATCCCACGCTCCTGGTTTCTGTTTGTAGAGCACCATGGGTACTCTCAAAGCAGCCCGAGTTGGCACAGGTGGCAGCTTGTTCCTGGGCTGCATCTAGATATGCGTGGAAATCCAGCAGGCAGCCAGCCATGAAGGGCCGAGGTCCTACTTGGTACTGACAAAGGGTTCTGCCCGGGAAAAAAAAAACCCGAAACCCCACATACTTTGGCTCAGTTTGAAGAGCTCCGTGGGCACTCTC
The DNA here is from genome assembly GCF_015832195.1 of Motacilla alba alba. Taxonomy (NCBI): domain Eukaryota; kingdom Metazoa; phylum Chordata; class Aves; order Passeriformes; family Motacillidae; genus Motacilla; species Motacilla alba. The sequence continues at coordinate 121,219 of NW_024037765.1, forward strand.
AAAGCAGCGTGAGTTGGCACAGGTGGCAGCTTGTCCCTGGGCGGCATCTTGATATTCGTGGAAGTCTTGCTGCCAGCCTGCCCCTAAGGGCCGAGGGCCTACCTGGTACTTACAATGGCTTCTGCCCGGGGAAACATAACCCATAACCCCATGTACCCTGTCTCAGTTTTTAGAGCTCCGTGGGCACCCTCAAAGCAGCCCGAGTTGGCACAGGTGGCAGCTTGTCCCTGGGTGGCATCTTGATATTCGTGGAAATCCAGCAGGCAGACTGCCTCTAAGGGCTGAGGGCCTACTTCGTACAGACAAAGGCTTCTGCCCGGGAAAACAAAACCCGAAACCCCACATACTTTGGCTCAGTTTGAAGAGCTCCGTGGGCACTCTCAAAGCAGCCCAAGTTGGCACAAGTGGCAGCTTGTCCCTGGGCAGCATTTTGATATTCGTGGAAATCCTGCAGGCAGCTGGCCCCCAAGGGCCAAGGGCCGACCTGGTACTGACAAAGGCTTCTGCCCGGGAAAACAAAACTCAGAACACCACGTTTCTGGTCTCAGTTTGCAGAGCACCATGGGCACTCTCAAAGCAGCGCGAGTTGGCACAGGTGGCAGCTTGTCCCTGGGCAGCATCTTGATATTCGTGGAAATCCAGCAGGCTGCCTGCCCATAAGGAACAAGGACCCTCCTGGTA
>NW_024037765.1:122899-136994 GCF_015832195.1 Motacilla alba alba
TCGCATGCTGCGAGATGCACAGAAATTAAGATGAGCAAGGTTCTTCAGCTTTGCCATTTTCAGCAGCTGCGCCACACCGATGGACTGGAATATCTCTCGAGATGTTTTCCTTTCTCAAGAATGTATTGTTGCTGTGTCTTGACCGCACAAGGATAAGTATGAAGAGATCATAGCCATCTCGAAATAAATTCGCCGCTTTATTAAAAAGATAAATGCTTCAACAATGCGCAGCCACGACAAAAATCAGGGCCAAGACTGGGAGACGTTTGCTGTGCTGGCACCCAATTTCTGTCGGCGAAAAGTCATGGAGAAGCTTTTGGCTTGGATGCAGACGACGAGAGAGGCAGAAGACGGAGGTACGGGGCTGTCCGGAGCGAAGTGCCGCTGGCCGGCGTCTATCGCCCGAAGCACCACACGGGGGCGCACCGAGACCATCACAAGCAGCAGTGCGCGAAGCAGCGGCTCTTTCGCCTTCGGTAGCCGGAGAGCCGGCAGCTTGCAGGAGGTGAAGAAGCAAGCCGCACAACAGCAGCCTTGTGTGCGCAGCTCTCTTACTGCTGCGGGATGGTGGATTGCCACTCGTATGCCTTTTAAAATCACGTTAGCATGCGAATGGAAGAAGTTTTTGGACAACTTTGCAATGCATCTTGCTAGTGCTCCTGCAACGCTCCGTGGAAACTCTTGCGGGTCTCTTTGCGCTGCGAGATGCAAAGAACTGGGTGAACTCGTCAAACAAGATCGGAAGATGTTTGCAGTGCTGGCACACTTTCTCTCTCGGCGAGAAGTCATGGAGAAGCTTTAGGCTAGGATGCAGACGACGAGAGAGGCAGAAGACGGAGGTACGGGGCTGTCCGGAGCGAAGTGCCGCTGGCCGGCGTCTTTCGCCCGAAGCAGCGCTCCGGAGCGCACCGCCACCGGCACAAGCAGCAGTGCGCGAAGTAGCGGCTCTTTCGCCTTCGGTAGCCGGAGAGCCGGCAGCTTGCAGGAGGTGAAGAAGCAAGCCGCACAACAGCAGCCTTGTGTACGCAGCTCTCGAACTGCTGCGGGATGGTGGGTTGCCATTCGTATGCCTATGAAAATCACGTTAGCATGCGAATGGAAAAAGTTTTTTGGCAACTTTGCAATGCATCTTGCTAGTGCTCCTGCAACGCTCCGTGGAAACTGTTGGGGGTCTCTTTTCGCTGCGAGATGCAAAGAACTGGGTGAACTCGTCAAACAAGATCGGAAGATGTTTGCAGTGCTGGCACACTTTCTCTCTCGGCGAGAAGTCATGGAGAAGCTTTTGGCTAGGATGCAGACGACGAGAGAGGCAGAAGACGGAGGTACGGAGCTGTCCGGAGCGAAGTGCCGCTCGCGGGCGTCTTTCGCCCGAAGCAGCGCTCCGGAGCGCACCGCCACCGGCACAAGCAGCAGTGCGCGAAGTAGCGGCTCTTTCGCTTTCGCTAGACGGAGAGCCGGCAGCTTGCAGGAGGTGAAGAAGCAAGCCGCACAACAGCAGCATTGTGGGCGCAGCTGTAGAACTGCTGCGGGATGGTGGATTGCCACTCGTATGCCTTTGAAAATCACGTTAGCATGCGAATGGAAGAAGTTTTTGGACAACTTTGCAATGCATCTTGCTAGTGCTCCTGCAACGCTCCGTGGAAACTCTTGCGGGTCTCTTTGCTCTGCGAGATGCAAAGAACTGGGTGAACTCGTCAAGCAAGATGGGAAGATGTTTGCAGTGCTGGCACACTTTCTCTCTCGGCGAGAAGTCATGGAGAAGCTTTTGGCTAGGATGCAGACGACGAGAGAGGCAGAAGCCGGAGGTGCGGAGCTGTCCGGAGCGAAGTGCCGCTGGCCGGCGTCTTTCGCCCGAAGCAGCGCTCCGGAGCGCACCGCCACCGGCACAAGCAGCAGTGCGCGAAGAAGCGGCTCTTTCGCCTTCGCTAGACGGAGAGCCGGCAGCTTGCAGGAGGTGAAGAAGCAAGCCGCACAACAGCAGCATTGTGGGCGCAGCTCTCGAACTGCTGCGGGATGGTGGATTGCCACTCGTATGCCTTTGAAAATCACGTTAGCATGCGAATGGAAGAAGTTTTTGGACAACTTTGCAATGCATCTTGCTAGTGCTCCTGCAACGCTCCGTGGAAACTCTTGCGGGTCTCTTTGCGCTGCGAGATGCAAAGAACTGGGTGAACTCCTCAAACAAGATGGGAAGATGTTTGCAGAGCTGGCACACTTTCTCTCTCGGCGAGAAGTCATGGAGAAGCTTTTGGCTAGGATGCAGACGACGAGAGAGGCAGAAGACGGAGGTACGGGGCTGTCCGGAGCGAAGTGCCGCTGGCCGGCGTCTATCGCCCGAAGCAGCGCTCCGGAGCGCACCGCCACCGGCACAAGCAGCAGTGCGCGAAGTAGCGGCTCTTTCGCTTTCGCTAGACGGAGAGCCGGCAGCTTGCAGGAGGTGAAGAAGCAAGCCGCACAACAGCAGCCTTGTGTGCGCAGCTGTCGAACTGCTGCGGGATGGTGGATTGCCATTCGTATGCCTATGAAAATCACGTTAGCATGCGAATGGAAGAAGTTTTTGGACAACTTTGCAATGCATCTTGCTAGTGCTCCTGCAACGCTCCGTGGAAACTCTTGCGGGTCTCTTTGCTCTGCGAGATGCAAAGTACTGGGTGAACTCGTCAAGCAAGATCGGAAGATGTTTGCAGTGCTGGCACACTTTCTCTCTCGGCGAGAAGTCATGGAGAAGCTTTTGGCTAGGATGCAGACGACGAGAGAGGCAGAAGACGGAGGTACGGGGCTGTCCGGAGCGAAGTGCCGCTGGCCGGCGTCTTTCGCCCGAAGCAGCGCTCCGGAGCGCTCCGCCACCGGCACAAGCAGCAGTGCGCGAAGTAGCGGCTCTTTCGCTTTCGCTAGACGGAGAGCCGGCAGCTTGCAGGAGGTGAAGAAGCAAGCCGCACAACAGCAGCATTGTGGGCGCAGCTCTCTTACTGCTGCGGGATGGTGGATTGCCACTCGCATGCCTTTGAAAATCACGTTAGCATGCGAATGGAAGAAGTTTTTGGACAACTTTGCAATGCATCTTGCTAGTGCTCCTGCAACGCTCCGTGGAAACTCTTGCGGGTCTCTTTGCTCTGCGAGATGCAAAGAACTGGGTGAACTCGTCAAGCAAGATCGGAAGATGTTTGCAGAGCTGGCACACTTTCTCTCTCGGCGAGAAGTCATGGAGAAGCTTTTGGCTAGGATGCAGACGACGAGAGAGGCAGAAGACGGAGGTACGGGGCTGTCCGGAGCGAAGTGCCGCTGGCCGGCTTTCGTGCGCGAAGAAGCGGCTATCGGAGGTGAAGAAGCAAGCCGCACAGCAGCATTGCTGGCGCGCTCTCGAACTGCTGCGGGATGGTGGATTGCCACTCGTATGCCTATGAAAATCACGTTAGCACGAAGCAGCAATGTCTTGCGTGCTCCTGCAACACTCCGTGGAAACTCTTGCGGGTCTCTTTGCGCTGCGAGATTCTCGTCTAGATGTTTGCAGGCTGGCAGAGCATGGAGAAGCGGCTAGCAGACGACGAGAGAGGCAGAAGACGGAGGTACGGGGCTGTCAGGAAGGTGAAGCAAGCGCAAGGCACGCAGCAACCGCTCTTTCGCCTTCGGTAGCAGCCTTGTGTGCGCAGCTCTCGAACTGCTGCGGGATGGTGGATTGCCACTCGTATGCCTATGAAAATCACGTTAGCATGCGAATGGAAGAAGTTTTTGGACAACTTTGCAATGCATCTTGCTAGTGCTCCTGCAACACTCCGTGGAAACTGTTGGGGGTCTCTTTGCGCTGCGAGATGCAAAGAACTGGGTGTACTCGTCAAACAAGATCGGTAGATGTTTGCAGTGCTGGCACACTTTCTCTCTCGGCGAGAAGTCATGGAGAAGCTTTTGGCTAGGATGCAGACGACGAGAGAGGCAGAAGACGGAGGTACGGGGCTGTCCCGAGCGAAGTGCCGCTGGCCGGCGTCTTTCGCCCGAAGCAGCGCTCCGGAGCGCACCGCCACCGGCACAAGCAGCAGTGCGCGAAGTAGCGGCTCTTTCGCTTTCGCTAGACGGAGAGCCGGCAGCTTGCAGGAGGTGAAGAAGCAAGCAGCACAACAGCAGCATTGTGTGCGCAGCTCTCTTACTGCTGCGGGATGGTGGATTGCCACTCGTATGCCTTTGAAAATCACGTTAGCATGCGAATGGAAGAAGTTTTTGGACAACTTTGCAATGCATCTTGCTAGTGCTCCTGCAACGCTCCGTGGAAACTCTTGCGGGTCTCTTTGCTCTGCGAGATGCAAAGAACTGGGTGAACTCGTCAAGCAAGATGGGAAGATGTTTGCAGTGCTGGCACACTTTCTCTCTCGGCGAGAAGTCATGGAGAAGCTTTTGGCTAGGATGCAGACGACGAGAGAGGCAGAAGACGGAGGTACGGGGCTGTCCGGAGCGAAGTGCCGCTGGCCGGCGTCTTTCGCCCGAAGCAGCGCGCCGGAGCGCACCGCCACCGGCACAAGCAGCAGTGCGCGAAGTAGCCGCTCTTTCGCCTTCGCTAGACGGAGAGCCGAAAGCTTGCAGGAGGTGAAGAAGCAAGCCGCACAACAGCAGCATTGTGGGCGCAGCTCTCGAACTGCTGCGGGATGGTGGATTGCCACTCGTATGCCTATGAAAATCACGTTAGCATGCGAATGGGAGAAGTTTTTGGACAACTTTGCAATGCATCTTGCTAGTGCTCCTGCAACGCTCCGTGGAAACTCTTGCGGGTCTCTTTGCTCTGCGAGATGCAAAGAACTGGGTGAACTCGTCAAGCAAGATCGGTAGATGTTTGCAGTGCTGGCACACTTTCTCTCTCGGCGAGAAGTCATGGAGAAGCTTTTGGCTAGGATGCAGACGACGAGAGAGGCAGAAGACGGAGGTACGGGGCTGTCCGGAGCGAAGTGCCGCTGGCCGGCGTCTATCGCCCGAAGCAGCGCTCCGGAGCGCACCGCCACCGGCACAAGCAGCAGTGCGCGAAGTAGCGGCTCTTTCGCTTTCGCTAGACGGAGAGCCGGCAGCTTGCAGGAGGTGAAGAAGCAAGCCGCACAACAGCAGCATTGTTGGCGCAGCTCTCGAACTGCTGCGGGATGGTGGATTGCCACTCGTATGCCTTTGAAAATCACGTTAGCATGCGAATGGAAGAAGTTTTTGGACAACTTTGCAATGCATCTTGCTAGTGCTCCTGCAACGCTCCGTGGAAACTCTTGCGGGTCTCTTTGCTCTGCGAGATGCAAAGAACTGGGTGAACTCGTCAAACAAGATCGGTAGATGTTTGCAGAGCTGGCACACTTTCTCTCTCGGCGAGAAGTCATGCAGAAGCTTTTGGCTAGGATGCAGACGACGAGAGAGGCAGAAGACGGAGGTACGGGGCTGTCCGGAGCGAAGTGCCGCTGGCCGGCGTCTATCGCCCGAAGCAGCGCTCCGGAGCGCACCGCCACCGGCACAAGCAGCAGTGCGCGAAGTAGCGGCTCTTTCGCCTTCGCTAGACGGAGAGCCGGCAGCTTGCAGGAGGTGAAGAAGCAAGCCGCACAACAGCAGCATTGTGTGCGCAGCTGTCGAACTGCTGCGGGATGGTGGATTGCCCCTCGTATGCCTTTGAAAATCACGTTAGCATGCGAATGGAAGAAGTTTTTGGACAACTTTGCATCTTGCTAGTGCAACGCTCCGTTCTTGCTCTCTTTGCTCTGCGAGATGCTCTCGTCAAGCAAAATGGGAAGATGTTTGCAGCTCCGTCATGGAGAAGCTTTTGGCTAGGATGCAGACGACGAGAGAGGCAGAAGACGGAGGTACTGTCCGGAGCGAAGTGCCGCTTCTATCGCGAAGCAGCGCTGCGCAGATGCGCGAAGTAGCGGCTCTTTCGCTTTCGCTAGACTTGCAGGAGGTGAAGAAGCAAGCCGCACAACAGCAGCATCGCAGCTCTCGAAGCTGCGGGAATTGCCACTCGTATGTTTGAGTTAGCATGCGAATTTTTTGCAACTTTGCAATGCATCTTGCTAGTGCTCTTGCACACTCCGTGGAACCTCTCTCTCTTTGCTCTGCGAGATGCAAAGAACTGAACTCGTCATCAGTAGATGTTTGCAGTGCTGGCACACTTTCTCTCTCGGCGAGAAGTCATGCAGAAGCTTTTGGCTAGGATGCAGACGACGAGAGAGGCAGAAGACGGAGGTACGGGGCTGTCCGGAGCGAAGTGCCACTGGCCGGCGTCTATCGCCCGAAGCAGCGCTCCGGAGCGCTCCGCCACCGGCACAAGCAGCAGTGCGCGAAGAAGCGGCTCTTTCGCTTTCGCTAGACGGAGAGCCGGCAGCTTGCAGGAGGTGAAGAAGCAAGCCGCACAACAGCAGCCTTGTGTGCGCAGCTGTCGAACTGCTGCGGGATGGTGGATTGCCATTCGTATGCCTATGAAAATCACGTTAGCATGCGAATGGAAGAAGTTTTTGGACAACTTTGCAATGCATCTTGCTAGTGCTCCTGCAACGCTCCGTGGAAACTCTTGCGGGTCTCTTTGCGCTGCGAGATGCAAAGAACTGGGTGAACTCGTCAAGCAAGATCGGAAGATGTTTGCAGAGCTGGCACACTTTCTCTCTCGGCGAGAAGTCATGGAGAAGCTTTTGGCTAGGATGCAGACGACGAGAGAGGCAGAAGACGGAGGTACGGGGCTGTCCGGAGCGAAGTGCCGCTGGCCGGCGTCTTTCGCCCGAAGCAGCGCTCCGGAGCGCACCGCCACCGGCACAAGCAGCAGTGCGCGAAGTAGCGGTTCTTTCGCTTTCGCTAGACGGAGAGCCGGCAGCTTGCAGGAGGTGAAGAAGCAAGCCGCACAACAGCAGCATTGTGGGCGCAGCTCTCTTACTGCTGCGGGATGGTGGATTGCCATTCGTATGCCTATGAAAATCACGTTAGCATGCGAATGGAAGAAGTTTTTGGACAACTTTGCAATGCATCTTGCTAGTGCTCCTGCAACGCTCCGTGGAAACTCTTGCGGGTCTCTTTGCGCTGCGAGATGCAAAGAACTGGGTGAACTCGTCAAACAAGATCGGTAGATGTTTGCAGTGCTGGCACACTTTCTCTCTCGGCGAGAAGTCATGGAGAAGCTTTTGGCTAGGATGCAGACGACGAGAGAGGCAGAAGACGGAGGTAGGGGCTGTCCGGAGCGAAGTGCCGCTGGCCGGCGTCTATCGCCCGAAGCAGCGCTCCGGAGCGCACCGCCACCGGCACAAGCAGCAGTGCGCGAAGTAGCGGCTCTTTCGCCTTCGCTAGACGGAGAGCCGGCAGCTTGCAGGAGGTGAAGAAGCAAGCCGCACAACAGCAGCCTTGTGGGCGCAGCTGTCGAACTGCTGCGGGATGGTGGATTGCCACTCGTATGCCTTTGAAAATCACGTTAGCATGCGAATGGAAGAAGTTTTTGGACAACTTTGCAATGCATCTTGCTAGTGCTCCTGCAACGCTCCGTGGAAACTCTTGCGGGTCTCTTTGCTCTGCGAGATGCAAAGAACTGGGTGAACTCGTCAAACAAGATCGGTAGATGTTTGCAGTGCTGGCACACTTTCTCTCTCGGCGAGAAGTCATGCAGAAGCTTTTGGCTAGGATGCAGACGACGAGAGAGGCAGAAGACGGAGGTACGGGGCTGTCCGGAGCGAAGTGCCGCTGGCCGGCGTCTTTCGCCCGAAGCAGCGCTCCGGAGCGCTCCGCCACCGGCACAAGCAGCAGTGCGCGAAGTAGCGGCTCTTTCGCTTTCGCTAGACGGAGAGCCGGCAGCTTGCAGGAGGTGAAGAAGCAAGCCGCACAACAGCAGCCTTGTGGGCGCAGCTGTCGAACTGCTGCGGGATGGTGGATTGCCACTCGTATGCCTTTGAAAATCACGTTAGCATGCGAATGGAAGAAGTTTTTGGACAACTTTGCAATGCATCTTGCTAGTGCTCCTGCAACGCTCCGTGGAAACTGTTGGGGGTCTCTTTGCGCTGCGAGATGCAAAGAACTGGGTGAACTCGTCAAACAAGATGGGAAGATGTTTGCAGTGCTGGCACACTTTCTCTCTCGGCGAGAAGTCATGGAGAAGCTTTTGGCTAGGATGCAGACGACGAGAGAGGCAGAAGACGGAGGTACGGGGCTGTCCGGAGCGAAGTGCCGCTGGCCGGCGTCTTTCGCCCGAAGCAGCGCGCCGGAGCGCACCGCCACCGGCACAAGCAGCAGTGCGCGAAGAAGCCGCTCTTTCGCCTTCGGTAAACGGAGAGCCGGCAGCTTGCAGGAGGTGAAGAAGCAAGCCGCACAACAGCAGCATTGTGGGCGCAGCTGTCGAACTGCTGCGGGATGGTGGATTGCCACTCGTATGCCTATGAAAATCACGTTAGCATGCGAATGGAAGAAGTTTTTGGACAACTTTGCAATGCATCTTGCTAGTGCTCCTGCAACACTCCGTGGAAACTCTTGCGGGTCTCTTTGCGCTGCGAGATGCAAAGAACTGGGTGAACTCGTCAAGCAAGATCGGTAGATGTTTGCAGTGCTGGCACACTTTCTCTCTGGGCGAGAAGTCATGGAGAAGCTTTTGGCTAGGATGCAGACGACGAGAGAGGCAGAAGACGGAGGTACGGGGCTGTCCGGAGCGAAGTGCCACTGGCCGGCGTCTATCGCCCGAAGCAGCGCTCCGGAGCGCACCGCCACCGGCACAAGCAGCAGTGCGCGAAGTAGCGGCTCTTTCGCTTTCGCTAGACGGAGAGCCGGCAGCTTGCAGGAGGTGAAGAAGCAAGCCGCACAACAGCAGCCTTGTGTGCGCAGCTGTCGAACTGCTGCGGGATGGTGGATTGCCATTCGTATGCCTATGAAAATCACGTTAGCATGCGAATGGAAGAAGTTTTTGGACAACTTTGCAATGCATCTTGCTAGTGCTCCTGCAACGCTCCGTGGAAACTCTTGCGGGTCTCTTTGCTCTGCGAGATGCAAAGTACTGGGTGAACTCGTCAAGCAAGATGGGAAGATGTTTGCAGTGCTGGCACACTTTCTCTCTCGGCGAGAAGTCATGCAGAAGCTTTTGGCTAGGATGCAGACGACGAGAGAGGCAGAAGACGGAGGTACGGGGCTGTCCGGAGCGAAGTGCCGCTGGCCGGCGTCTTTCGCCCGAAGCAGCGCTCCGGAGCGCTCCGCCACCGGCACAAGCAGCAGTGCGCGAAGTAGCGGCTCTTTCGCTTTCGCTAGACGGAGAGCCGGCAGCTTGCAGGAGGTGAAGAAGCAAGCCGCACAACAGCAGCATTGTGGGCGCAGCTCTCGAACTGCTGCGGGATGGTGGATTGCCACTCGTATGCCTTTGAAAATCACGTTAGCATGCGAATGGAAGAAGTTTTTGGACAACTTTGCAATGCATCTTGCTAGTGCTCCTGCAACGCTCCGTGGAAACTCTTGCGGGTCTCTTTGCTCTGCGAGATGCAAAGAACTGGGTGAACTCGTCAAGCAAGATCGGAAGATGTTTGCAGAGCTGGCACACTTTCTCTCTCGGCGAGAAGTCATGGAGAAGCTTTTGGCTAGGATGCAGACGACGAGAGAGGCAGAAGACGGAGGTACGGGGCTGTCCGGAGCGAAGTGCCGCTGGCCGGCGTCTTTCGCCCGAAGCAGCGCTCCGGAGCGCACCGCCACCGGCACAAGCAGCAGTGCGCGAAGTAGCGGCTCTTTCGCTTTCGCTAGACGGAGAGCCGGCAGCTTGCAGGAGGTGAAGAAGCAAGCCGCACAACAGCAGCCTTGTGTGCGCAGCTGTCGAACTGCTGCGGGATGGTGGATTGCCACTCGTATGCCTTTGAAAATCACGTTAGCATGCGAATGGAAGAAGTTTTTGGACAACTTTGCAATGCATCTTGCTAGTGCTCCTGCAACGCTCCGTGGAAACTCTTGCGGGTCTCTTTGCGCTGCGAGATGCAAAGAACTGGGTGAACTCGTCAAGCAAGATCGGAAGATGTTTGCAGTGCTGGCACACTTTCTCTCTCGGCGAGAAGTCATGGAGAAGCTTTTGGCTAGGATGCAGACGACGAGAGAGGCAGAAGACGGAGGTACGGGGCTGTCCGGAGCGAAGTGCCGCTGGCCGGCGTCTTTCGCCCGAAGCAGCGCGCCGGAGCGCACCGCCACCGGCACAAGCAGCAGTCCGCGAAGAAGCGGCTCTTTCGCCTTCGGTAGACGGAGAGCCGGCAGCTTGCAGGAGGTGAAGAAGCAAGCCGCACAACAGCAGCATTGTGGGCGCAGCTCTCTTACTGCTGCGGGATGGTGGATTGCCACTCGTATGCCTTTGAAAATCACGTTAGCATGCGAATGGAAGAAGTTTTTGGACAACTTTGCAATGCATCTTGCTAGTGCTCCTGCAACGCTCCGTGGAAACTCTTGCGGGTCTCTTTGCTCTGCGAGATGCAAAGAACTGGGTGAACTCGTCAAGCAAGATGGGAAGATGTTTGCAGTGCTGGCACACTTTCTCTCTCGGCGAGAAGTCATGGAGAAGCTTTTGGCTAGGATGCAGACGACGAGAGAGGCAGAAGACGGAGGTACGGGGCTGTCCGGAGCGAAGTGCCGCTGGCCGGCGTCTTTCGCCCGAAGCAGCGCGCCGGAGCGCACCGCCACCGGCACAAGCAGCAGTGCGCGAAGAAGCGGCTCTTTCGCCTTCGGTAGACGGAGAGCCGGCAGCTTGCAGGAGGTGAAGAAGCAAGCCGCACAACAGCAGCATTGTGGGCGCAGCTCTCTTACTGCTGCGGGATGGTGGATTGCCACTCGTATGCCTTTGAAAATCACGTTAGCATGCGAATGGAAGAAGTTTTTGGACAACTTTGCAATGCATCTTGCTAGTGCTCCTGCAACGCTCCGTGGAAACTCTTGCGGGTCTCTTTGCGCTGCGAGATGCAAAGAACTGGGTGAACTCGTCAAGCAAGATCGGTAGATGTTTGCAGTGCTGGCACACTTTCTCTCTCGGCGAGAAGTCATGGAGAAGCTTTTGGCTAGGATGCAGACGACGAGAGAGGCAGAAGACGGAGGTACGGGGCTGTCCGGAGCGAAGTGCCGCTGGCCGGCGTCTTTCGCCCGAAGCAGCGCTCCGGAGCGCACCGCCACCGGCACAAGCAGCAGTGCGCGAAGTAGCGGCTCTTTCGCCTTCGCTAGACGGAGAGCCGGCAGCTTGCAGGAGGTGAAGAAGCAAGCCGCACAACAGCAGCCTTGTGTGCGCAGCTGTCGAACTGCTGCGGGATGGTGGATTGCCACTCGTATGCCTTTGAAAATCACGTTAGCATGCGAATGGAAGAAGTTTTTGGACAACTTTGCAATGCATCTTGCTAGTGCTCCTGCAACGCTCCGTGGAAACTCTTGCGGGTCTCTTTGCGCTGCGAGATGCAAAGAACTGGGTGAACTCGTCAAGCAAGATCGGAAGATGTTTGCAGTGCTGGCACACTTTCTCTCTCGGCGAGAAGTCATGGAGAAGCTTTTGGCTAGGATGCAGACGACGAGAGAGGCAGAAGACGGAGGTACGGGGCTGTCCGGAGCGAAGTGCCGCTGGCCGGCGTCTATCGCCCGAAGCAGCGCTCCGGAGCGCACCGCCACCGGCACAAGCAGCAGTGCGCGAAGAAGCGGCTCTTTCGCTTTCGCTAGACGGAGAGCCGGCAGCTTGCAGGAGGTGAAGAAGCAAGCCGCACAACAGCAGCATTGTGTGCGCAGCTGTCGAACTGCTGCGGGATGGTGGATTGCCACTCGTATGCCTTTGAAAATCACGTTAGCATGCGAATGGAAGAAGTTTTTGGACAACTTTGCAATGCATCTTGCTAGTGCTCCTGCAACGCTCCGTGGAAACTCTTGCGGGTCTCTTTGCTCTGCGAGATGCAAAGAACTGGGTGAACTCGTCAAGCAAGATCGGAAGATGTTTGCAGAGCTGGCACACTTTCTCTCTCGGCGAGAAGTCATGGAGAAGCTTTTGGCTAGGATGCAGACGACGAGAGAGGCAGAAGACGGAGGTACGGGGCTGTCCGGAGCGAAGTGCCGCTGGCCGGCGTCTTTCGCCCGAAGCAGCGCTCCGGAGCGCACCGCCACCGGCACAAGCAGCAGTGCGCGAAGTAGCGGCTCTTTCGCTTTCGCTAGACGGAGAGCCGGCAGCTTGCAGGAGGTGAAGAAGCAAGCCGCACAACAGCAGCATTGTGGGCGCAGCTCTCTTACTGCTGCGGGATGGTGGATTGCCACTCGTATGCCTTTGAAAATCACGTTAGCATGCGAATGGAAGAAGTTTTTGGACAACTTTGCAATGCATCTTGCTAGTGCTCCTGCAACGCTCCGTGGAAACTCTTGCGGGTCTCTTTGCGCTGCGAGATGCAAAGAACTGGGTGAACTCGTCAAACAAGATCGGTAGATGTTTGCAGTGCTGGCACACTTTCTCTCTCGGCGAGAAGTCATGGAGAAGCTTTTGGCTAGGATGCAGACGACGAGAGAGGCAGAAGACGGAGGTACGGGGCTGTCCGGAGCGAAGTGCCGCTGGCCGGCGTCTTTCGCCCGAAGCAGCGCTCCGGAGCGCACCGCCACCGGCACAAGCAGCAGTGCGCGAAGTAGCGGCTCTTTCGCCTTCGCTAGACGGAGAGCCGGCAGCTTGCAGGAGGTGAAGAAGCAAGCCGCACAACAGCAGCATTGTGGGCGCAGCTGTCGAACTGCTGCGGGATGGTGGATTGCCACTCGTATGCCTTTGAAAATCACGTTAGCATGCGAATGGAAGAAGTTTTTGGACAACTTTGCAATGCATCTTGCTAGTGCTCCTGCAACGCTCCGTGGAAACTCTTGCGGGTCTCTTTGCGCTGCGAGATGCAAAGAACTGGGTGAACTCGTCAAGCAAGATCGGTAGATGTTTGCAGTGCTGGCACACTTTCTCTCTCGGCGAGAAGTCATGGAGAAGCTTTTGGCTAGGATGCAGACGACGAGAGAGGCAGAAGACGGAGGTACGGGGCTGTCCGGAGCGAAGTGCCGCTGGCCGGCGTCTATCGCCCGAAGCAGCGCTCCGGAGCGCACCGCCACCGGCACAAGCAGCAGTGCGCGAAGTAGCGGCTCTTTCGCCTTCGCTAGACGGAGAGCCGGCAGCTTGCAGGAGGTGAAGAAGCAAGCCGCACAACAGCAGCCTTGTGTGCGCAGCTGTCGAACTGCTGCGGGATGGTGGATTGCCACTCGTATGCCTTTGAAAATCACGTTAGCATGCGAATGGAAGAAGTTTTTGGACAACTTTGCAATGCATCTTGCTAGTGCTCCTGCAACGCTCCGTGGAAACTCTTGCGGGTCTCTTTGCGCTGCGAGATGCAAAGAACTGGGTGAACTCGTCAAGCAAGATCGGAAGATGTTTGCAGTGCTGGCACACTTTCTCTCTCGGCGAGAAGTCATGGAGAAGCTTTTGGCTAGGATGCAGACGACGAGAGAGGCAGAAGACGGAGGTACGGGGCTGTCCGGAGCGAAGTGCCGCTGGCCGGCGTCTTTCGCCCGAAGCAGCGCTCCGGAGCGCACCGCCACCGGCACAAGCAGCAGTGCGCGAAGTAGCGGCTCTTTCGCTTTCGCTAGACGGAGAGCCGGCAGCTTGCAGGAGGTGAAGAAGCAAGCCGCACAACAGCAGCATTGTGGGCGCAGCTCTCTTACTGCTGCGGGATGGTGGATTGCCACTCGTATGCCTTTGAAAATCACGTTAGCATGCGAATGGAAGAAGTTTTTGGACAACTTTGCAATGCATCTTGCTAGTGCTCCTGCAACGCTCCGTGGAAACTCTTGCGGGTCTCTTTGCGCTGCGAGATGCAAAGAACTGGGTGAACTCGTCAAGCAAGATCGGAAGATGTTTGCAGTGCTGGCACACTTTCTCTCTCGGCGAGAAGTCATGGAGAAGCTTTTGGCTAGGATGCAGACGACGAGAGAGGCAGAAGACGGAGGTACGGGGCTGTCCGGAGCGAAGTGCCGCTGGCCGGCGTCTTTCGCCCGAAGCAGCGCTCCGGAGCGCACCGCCACCGGCACAAGCAGCAGTGCGCGAAGTAGCGGCTCTTTCGCTTTCGCTAGACGGAGAGCCGGCAGCTTGCAGGAGGTGAAGAAGCAAGCCGCACAACAG
>NW_024037766.1:0-11836 GCF_015832195.1 Motacilla alba alba
GCAGTCTGCCTGCTGGATTTCCACGAATATCAAGATGCCACCCAGGGACAAGCTGCCACCTGTGCCAACTCGGGCTGCTTTGAGAGTGCCCATGGAGCTCTGCAAAGTTAGACCAGGAACTTGCCTTGGTGAGTTTTGTTTCCCCGGGCAGAAGCATTTGCAGTACCAGGCAGGCTCTCGGAACTTCAGGGCCGTCTGCCTGCTGGATTTCCACGAATATCAAGATGCTGCCCAGGGACAAGCTGCCACTTGTGCCAACTCGCGCTGCTTTGGGGGTGCCCACGGAGCTCTGCAAACTGAGACCATAAACTAGGGTTGTGGGTTTTGTTTTCTCGGGCAGAAGCCTCTCTAAGTATCAGGTAGGCCCTTGTTCCTTAGGGGCAGGCTGCCTGCTGAATTTCCACGAATATCAAGATGCTGCCCAGGGACCAGCTGCCACTTGGGCCAACTCGTGCTGCTATGAGGGTGCCCACGGAGCTCTGCAAACTGAGACCAGGAACGTAGGACTGTGGGTTTTGTTTTCCCGGGCAGAAGCCGCTCTAAGTACCAGGTATGCCCTTGTTCCTTAGGGGCAGGCTGGCAGGAAGATTTCCACGAATATCAAGATGCTGCCCAGGGATATTCTGCCACCTGTGCCAACTCGGGCTGCTTTGAGAGTGCCCACGGAGCTCTGCAAACTGAGACCATGAACCTGGGGTGCTGAGTTTTGTTTCTCCGGGCAGAAGCATTTGCAGTGCCAGGTAGGCCCTCGGTCCTTAAGGGCAGGCAGCCTGCTGTATTTCCACGAATATCAAGATGCTGCCCAGGGACAAGCTGCCACCTGTGCCAACTCACGCTGCTTTGAGAGTGCCCATGGTGCTCTGCAAACTGAGACCAGAAACGTGGGGTGCTGGGTTTTGTTTTCCAGGGCAGAAGCCTTTGTCAGTACCAAGTAGGCCCTTGTTCCTTAGGGACAGCCTGGAAGCAAGATTTCCCCGAATATCAAAATGCTGCCCAGGGATATTCTGCCACCTGTGCCAACTCGGGCTGCTTTGAGAGTGCCCACGGAGTTCTTCAAACTGAGACCAGGAACGTGGGTTTGTCGGTGTTGTTTTCCCGGGCAGAAACATTTGCAGGACCAGGTAGGCCCTCGGCCCTTTGGGGGAGGCTGGCACCAGGATTTCCACGAAAATCAAGTTTCCGCCCAGGGACAAGCTGCCACCTTTGCCAACTCACGCTGCTTTGAGAGTGCCCACGGAGCTCTGCAAACTGAGACCAGAAACGTGGGGTGCTGGGTTTTGTTTTCCAGGGCAGAAGCCTTTGTCAGTACCAAGTAGGCCCTTGTTCCTTAGGGACAGCCTGGAAGCAAGATTTCCCCGAATATCAAAATGCTGCCCAGGGATATTCTGCCACCTGTGCCAACTCGGGCTGCTTTGAGAGTGCCCACGGAGCTCTGCAAACTGTGACCAGGACCGTGGGGTGCTGAGTTTTGTTTTCCCGGGCAGAAGTATTTGTCAGTACTAGGTAGGCCCACGGTCTTTCAGGGCCGTCAGCCTGCTGAATTTCCACGAATATCAGGATGCTGCCCACGGAGGAGCTGCCACCTGTGCCAACTCGGGCTGCTTTGAGAGTGCCCATGGTGCTCTGCAAACTGAGACCAGAAACGTGGGGTGCTGGGTTTTGTTTTCCAGGGCAGAAGCCTTTGTCAGTACCAGGAGGGTCCTTGTTCCTTATGGGCAGTCTGCCTGCTGGATTTCCACGAATATCAAGATGCCGCCCAGGGACAAGCTGCCACCTGTGCCAACTCGGGCTGCTTTGAGAGTGCCCATGGAGCTCTGCAAACTGGGACCAGGAAAGTGGTGTTCTGAGTATTGTTTTCCCGGGCAGAAGCCTTTGTCAGTGTCAGGTCGGCCCTTGTTCCACAGGGGCAGGCTGCCTGCTGGATTTCCACGAATATCAAGATGCCGCCCAGGGACAAGCTGCCACCTGTGCCAACTCGGGCTGGTTTGAGAGTGCCCATGGAGCTCTGCAAACTGAGACCTGGAACGTGGGGTGGTGGGTTTTGTTTCCCCGGGCAGAAGCCTTTGTCAGTACCAGGTCAGGCCTTGGCCCTTGGGGGCCGGCTGCCTGCAGGATTTCCACAAATATCAAGATGCCGCCCAGGGACAAGCTGCCACCTGTGCCAACTCGGGCTGCTTTGAGAGTGCCCACGGAGCTCTGCAAACTGAGACCAGAAACGTGGGGTGCTGGGTTTTGTTTTCCCGGGCAGAAGCCTTTGTCAGTACCAGGTCGGCCCTTGGCCCTTGGGGGCCGGCTGCCTGCAGGATTTCCACAAATATCAAGATGCCGCCCAGGGACAAGCTGCCACCTGTGCCAACTCGGGCTGCTTTGAGAGTGCCCACGGTGCTCTGCAAACTGAGATGTGGACTGTGGGGTGGTGGATTTTGTTTCCCTGGGCAGAAGCCTTTGTCAGTACCAGGAAGGCCCTTGTTCCTCAGGGGCAGGCTGCCGGCTGGATTTCCACGAATATCAAGATGCTGCCCAGGGACAAGCTGCCACTTGTGCCAACTCGCGCTGCTTTGAGGGTGCCCACGGAGCTCTGCAAACTGAGACCAGGAAGGTAGGGTTGTGGGTTTTGTTTTCCCGGGCAGAAGCCTTTGTCAGTACCAGGTAGGCCCTTGTTCCTTAGGGGCAGGCTGCCTGCAGGATTTCCACGAATATCAAGATGCTGCCCAGGGACAAGCTGCCATCTGTGCCAACTCGTGCTGCTTTGAGAGTGCCCATGGAGCTCTGCAAACTGAGACCATGAACCTGGGGTGCTGAGTTTTGTTTCTCCGGGCAGAAGCATTTGAAGTGCCAGGTAGGCCCTCGGTCCTTAAGGGCAGGCAGCCTGCTGGATTTCCACGAATATCAAGATGCTGCCCAGGGACAAGCTCCCACCTGTGCCAACTCGCGCTGCTTTGAGAGTGCCCACGGAGCTCTGCAAACTGAGACCAGAAACGTGGGGTGCTGGGTTTTGTTTTCCCGGGCAGAAGCCTTTGTCAGTACCAGGTCGGCCCTTGGCCCTTGGGGGCCGGCTGCCTGCAGGATTTCCACAAATATCAAGATGCCGCCCAGGGACAAGCTGCCACCTGTGCCAACTCGGGCTGCTTTGAGAGTGCCCACGGTGCTCTGCAAACTGAGATGTGGAACGTGGGGTGGTGGATTTTGTTTCCCTGGGCAGAAGCCTTTGTCAGTACCAGGAAGGCCCTTGTTCCTCAGGGGCTGGCTGCCGGCTGGATTTCCACGAATATCAAGATGCTGCCCAGGGACAAGCTGCCACTTGTGCCAACTCGCGCTGCTTTGAGGGTGCCCACGGAGCTCTTCAAACTGAGAGAAAGTATGTGGGGTTATGGGTTTTGTTTTCCCGGGCAGAAGCCTTTGTCAGTACGAAGTAGGCCCTCAGCCCTTAGAGGCAGTCTGCCTGCTGGATTTCCACGAATATCAAGATGCCACCCAGGGACAAGCTGCCACCTGTGCCAACTCGGGCTGCTTTGAGAGTGCCCATGGAGCTCTGCAAAGTTAGACCAGGAACTTGCCTTGGTGAGTTTTGTTTCCCCGGGCAGAAGCATTTGCAGTACCAGGCAGGCTCTCGGAACTTCAGGGCCGTCTGCCTGCTGGATTTCCACGAATATCAAGATGCTGCCCAGGGACAAGCTGCCACTTGGGCCAACTCGCGCTGCTTTGGGGGTGCCCACGGAGCTCTGCAAACTGAGACCATAACCTAGGGTTGTGGGTTTTGTTTTCTCGGGCAGAAGCCTCTCTAAGTATCAGGTAGGCCCGTGTCCCTTAGGGGCAGGCTGCCTGCTGAATTTCCACGAATATCAAGATGCTGCCCAGGGACAAGCTGCCACTTGGGCCAACTCGTGCTGCTATGAGGGTGCCCACGGAGCTCTGCAAACTGAGACCAGGAACGTAGGACTGTGGGTTTTGTTTTCCCGGGCAGAAGCCGCTCTAAGTACCAGGTATGCCCTTGTTCCTTAGGGGCAGGCTGGCAGCAAGCTTTCCACGAATATCAAGATGCTGCCCAGGGATATTCTGCCACCTGTGCCAACTCGGGCTGCTTTGAGAGTGCCCACGGAGCTCTGCAAACTGAGACCATGAACCTGGGGTGCTGAGTTTTGTTTCTCCGGGCAGAAGCATTTGCAGTGCCAGGTAGGCCCTCGGTCCTTAAGGGCAGGCAGCCTGCTGGATTTCCACGAATATCAAGATGCTGCCCAGGGACAAGCTGCCACCTGTGCCAACTCACGCTGCTTTGAGAGTGCCCATGGTGCTCTGCAAACTGAGACCAGAAACGTGGGGTGCTGGGTTTTGTTTTCCAGGGCAGAAGCCTTTGTCAGTACCAAGTAGGCCCTTGTTCCTTAGGGACAGCCTGGAAGCAAGATTTCCCCGAATATCAAAATGCTGCCCAGGGATATTCTGCCACCTGTGCCAACTCGGGCTGCTTTGAGAGTGCCCACGGAGTTCTTCAAACTGAGACCAGGAACGTGGGTTTGTCGGTGTTGTTTTCCCGGGCAGAAACATTTGCAGGACCAGGTAGGCCCTCGGCCCTTTGGGGGAGGCTGGCACCAGGATTTCCACAAAAATCAAGTTTCCGCCCAGGGACAAGCTGCCACCTTTGCCAACTCACGCTGCTTTGAGAGTGCCCACGGAGCTCTGCAAACTGTGACCAGGACCGTGGGGTGCTGAGTTTTGTTTTCCCGGGCAGAAGTATTTGTCAGTACTAGGTAGGCCCACGGTCTTTCAGGGCCGCCAGCCTGCTGAATTTCCACGAATATCAGGATGCTGCCCACGGAGGAGCTGCCACCTGTGCCAACTCGGGCTGCTTTGAGAGTGCCCATGGTGCTCTGCAAACTGAGACCAGAAACGTGGGGTGCTGGGTTTTGTTTTCCAGGGCAGAAGCCTTTGTCAGTACCAGGAGGGTCCTTGTTCCTTATGGGCAGTCTGCCTGCTGGATTTCCACGAATATCAAGATGCTGCCCAGGGACAAGCTGCCACCTGTGCCAACTCGCGCTTCTTTGAGAGTGCCCATGGAGCTCTGCAAACTGGGACCAGGAAAGTGGTGTTCTGAGTATTGTTTTCCCGGTCAGAAGCCTTTGTCAGTGTCAGGTCGGCCCTTGTTCCACAGGGGCAGGCTGCCTGCTGGATTTCCACGAATATCAAGATGCCGCCCAGGGACAAGCTGCCACCTGTGCCAACTCGGGCTGCTTTGAGAGTGCCCACGGAGCTCTGCAAACTGAGACCAGAAACGTGGGGTGCTGGGTTTTGTTTTCCCGGGCAGAAGCCTTTGTCAGTACCAGGTCGGCCCTTGGCCCTTGGGGGCCGGCTGCCTGCAGGATTTCCACAAATATCAAGATGACGCCCAGGGACAAGCTGCCACCTGTGCCAACTCGGGCTGCTTTGAGAGTGCCCATGGAGCTCTGCAAACTGAGATGTGGAACGTGGGGTGGTGGATTTTGTTTCCCTGGGGCGAAGCCTTTGTCAGTACCAGGAAGGCCCTTGTTCCTCAGGGGCAGGCTGCCTGCTGGATTTCCACGAATATCAAGATGCCGCCCAGGGACAAGCTGCCACCTGTGCCAACTCGGGCTGGTTTGAGAGTGCCCATGGAGCTCTGCAAACTGAGACCTGGAACGTGGGGTGGTGGGTTTTGTTTCCCTGGGCAGAAGCCTTTGTCAGTACCAGGTCAGGCCTTGGCCCTTGGGGGCCGGCTGCCTGCAGGATTTCCACAAATATCAAGATGCCGCCCAGGGACAAGCTGCCACCTGTGCCAACTCGGGCTGCTTTGAGAGTGCCCATGGTGCTCTGCAAACTGAGACCAGAAACGTGGGGTGCTGGGTTTTGTTTTCCAGGGCAGAAGCCTTTGTCAGTACCAGGAGGGTCCTTGTTCCTTATGGGCAGTCTGCCTGCTGGATTTCCACGAATATCAAGATGCTGCCCAGGGACAAGCTGCCACCTGTGCCAACTCGGGCTGCTTTGAGAGTGCCCATGGAGCTCTGCAAACTGGGACCAGGAAAGTGGTGTTCTGAGTATTGTTTTCCCGGTCAGAAGCCTTTGTCAGTGTCAGGTCGGCCCTTGTTCCACAGGGGCAGGCTGCCTGCTGGATTTCCACGAATATCAAGATGCCGCCCAGGGACAAGCTGCCACCTGTGCCGACTCGGGCTGCTTTGAGAGTGCCCATGGAGCTCTGCAAACTGAGACCTGGAACGTGGGGTGGTGGGTTTTGTTTCCCCGGGCAGAAGCCTTTGTCAGTACCAGGTCAGGCCTTGGCCCTTGGGGGCCGGCTGCCTGCAGGATTTCCACAAATATCAAGATGCCGCCCAGGGACAAGCTGCCACCTGTGCCAACTCGGGCTGCTTTGAGAGTGCCCACGGAGCTCTGCAAACTGAGACCAGAAACGTGGTGTTCTGAGTTTTGTTTTCCCGGGCAGAAGCCTTTGTCAGTACCAGGTCGGCCCTTGGCCCTTGGGGGCCAGCTGCCTGCAGGATTTCCACGAATATCAAAATGCTGCCCAGGGACAAGCTGCCACTTGTGCCAACTTGGGCTGCTTTGAGAGTGCCCACGGAGCTCTTCAAACTGAGAGAAAGTATGTGGGGTTATGGGTTTTGTTTTCCCGGGCAGAAGCCTTTGTCAGTACGAAGTAGGCCCTCAGCCCTTAGAGGCAGTCTGCCTGCTGGATTTCCACGAATATCAAGATGCCACCCAGGGACAAGCTGCCACCTGTGCCAACTCGGGCTGCTTTGAGAGTGCCCATGGAGCTCTGCAAAGTTAGACCAGGAACTTGCCTTGGTGAGTTTTGTTTCCCCGGGCAGAAGCATTTGCAGTACCAGGCAGGCTCTCGGAACTTCAGGGCCGTCTGCCTGCTGGATTTCCACGAATATCAAGATGCTGCCCAGGGACAAGCTGCCACTTGGGCCAACTCGCGCTGCTTTGGGGGTGCCCACGGAGCTCTGCAAACTGAGACCATAACCTAGGGTTGTGGGTTTTGTTTTCTCGGGCAGAAGCCTCTCTCAGTACCAGGTAGGCCCTTGTTCCTTAGGGGCAGGCTGCCTGCTGAATTTCCACGAATATCAAGATGCTGCCCAGGGACAAGCTGCCACCTGTGCCAACTCGCGCTGCTTTGATGGTGCCCACGGAGCTCTAAAAACTGAGACAGGGTACATGGGGTTATGGGTTATATTTCCCCGGGCAGAAGCCATTGTAAGTACCAGGTAGGCCCTCGGCCCTTAGGGGCAGGCTGGCAGCAAGACTTCCACGAATATCAAGATGCCGCCCAGGGACAAGCTGCCACCTGTGCCAATTCACGCTGCTTTGAGAGTGCCCACGGATCTCTTCAAACTGAGCCAAAGTATGTGGGGTTTCGGGTTTTTTTTTCCCGGGCAGAACCCTTTGTCAGTACCAACTAGGACCTCGGCCCTTAGAGGCAGTCTGCCTGCTGGATTTCCACGCATATCTAGATGCCGCCCAGGAACAAGCTGCCACCTGTGCCAACTTGGGCTGCTTTGAGAGTGCCCATGGTGCTCTACAAACAGAAACCAGGAGCGTGGGATGGTGAGTTTTTTTTTTTCCTCGGCAGAAGCCGTTGTCAGTAGCAGGTAGGCCCTCGGCCCTTCATGGCTGGCTGCCTGCTGGATTTCCACGAATATCAAGATGCCGCCCAGGGATATTCTGCCACCTGTGCCAACTCGGGCTGCTTTGAGAGTGCCCATGGAGCTCTGCAAACTGAGACCAGAAACGTGGGGTTCTGAGTTTTGTTTTCCCGGCAGAAGCCTTTGTCAGTACCAGGTAGGCCTTCGGCCCTTGGCCCTTGGCTGCCTGCAGGATTTCCCCAAATAACAAGATGCCGCCCAGGGACAAGCTGCCACCTGTGCCAACTCGGGCTGCTTTGAGAGTGCCCATGGAGCTCTGCAAACTGAGACCTGGAACGTGGGGTGGTGGGTATTGTTTCCCCGGGCAGAAGCCTTTGTCAGTACCAGGTCAGGCCTTGGCCCTTGGGGGCCGGCTGCCTGCAGGATTTCCACAAATATCAAGATGACGCCCAGGGACAAGCTGCCACCTGTGCCAACTCGGGCTGCTTTGAGAGTGCCCACGGAGCTCTGCAAACTGAGACCAGAAACGTGGGGTGCTGGGTTTTGTTTTCCCGGGCAGAAGCCTTTGTCAGTACCAGGTCGGCCCTTGGCCCTTGGGGGCCGGCTGCCTGCAGGATTTCCACAAATATCAAGATGCCGCCCAGGGACAAGCTGCCACCTGTGCCAACTCGGGCTGCTTTGAGAGTGCCCACGGTGCTCTGCAAACTGAGATGTGGAACGTGGGGTGGTGGATTTTGTTTCCCTGGGCAGAAGCCTTTGTCAGTACCAGGAAGGCCCTTGTTCCTCAGGGGCAGGCTGCCGGCTGGATTTCCACGAATATCAAGATGCTGCCCAGGGACAAGCTGCCACTTGTGCCAACTCGCGCTGCTTTGAGGGTGCCCACGGAGCTCTTCAAACTGAGAGAAAGTATGTGGGGTTATGGGTTTTGTTTTCCCGGGCAGAAGCCTTTGTCAGTACGAAGTAGGCCCTCAGCCCTTAGAGGCAGTCTGCCTGCTGGATTTCCACGAATATCAAGATGCCACCCAGGGACAAGCTGCCACCTGTGCCAACTCGGGCTGCTTTGAGAGTGCCCATGGAGCTCTGCAAAGTTAGACCAGGAACTTGCCTTGGTGAGTTTTGTTTCCCCGGGCAGAAGCATTTGCAGTACCAGGCAGGCTCTCGGAACTTCAGGGCCGTCTGCCTGCTGGATTTCCACGAATATCAAGATGCTGCCCAGGGACAAGCTGCCACTTGGGCCAACTCGCGCTGCTTTGGGGGTGCCCACGGAGCTCTGCAACCTGAGACCATAACCTAGGGTTGTGGGTTTTGTTTTCTCGGGCAGAAGCCTCTCTAAGTATCAGGTAGGCCCTTGTTCCTTAGGGGCAGGCTGCCTGCTGAATTTCCACGAATATCAAGATGCTGCCCAGGGACCAGCTGCCACTTGGGCCAACTCGTGCTGCTATGAGGGTGCCCACGGAGCTCTGCAAACTGAGACCAGGAACGTAGGACTGTGGGTTTTGTTTTCCCGGGCAGAAGCCTCTCTCAGTACCAGGTATGCCCTTGTTCCTTAGGGGCAGGCTGGCAGCAAGCTTTCCACGAATATCAAGATGCTGCCCAGGGATATTCTGCCACCTGTGCCAACTCGGGCTGCTTTGAGAGTGCCCACGGAGCTCTGCAAACTGAGACCATGAACCTGGGGTGCTGAGTTTTGTTTCTCCGGGCAGAAGCATTTGCAGTGCCAGGTAGGCCCTCGGTCCTTAAGGGCAGGCAGCCTGCTGGATTTCCACGAATATCAAGATGCTGCCCAGGGACAAGCTGCCACCTGTGCCAACTCACGCTGCTTTGAGAGTGCCCATGGTGCTCTGCAAACTGAGACCAGAAACGTGGGGTGCTGGGTTTTGTTTTCCAGGGCAGAAGCCTTTGTCAGTACCAAGTAGGCCCTTGTTCCTTAGGGACAGCCTGGTAGCAAGATTTCCCCGAATATCAAAATGCTGCCCAGGGATATTCTGCCACCTGTGCCAACTCGGGCTGCTTTGAGAGTGCCCACGGAGTTCTTCAAACTGAGACCAGGAACGTGGGTTTGTCGGTGTTGTTTTCCCGGGCAGAAACATTTGCAGGACCAGGTAGGCCCTCGGCCCTTTGGGGGAGGCTGGCACCAGGATTTCCACGAAAATCAAGTTTCCGCCCAGGGACAAGCTGCCACCTTTGCCAACTCACGCTGCTTTGAGAGTGCCAATGGAGCTCTGCAAACTGTGACCAGGACCGTGGGGTGCTGAGTTTTGTTTTTTCGGGCAGAAGTATTTGTCAGTACTAGGTAGGCCCACGGTCTTTCAGGGCCGTCAGCCTGCTGAATTTCCACGAATATCAGGATGCTGCCCACGGAGGAGCTGCCACCTGTGCCAACTCGGGCTGCTTTGAGAGTGCCCATGGTGCTCTGCAAACTGAGACCAGAAACGTGGGGTGCTGGGTTTTGTTTTCCAGGGCAGAAGCCTTTGTCAGTACCAGGAGGGTCCTTGTTCCTTATGGGCAGTCTGCCTGCTGGATTTCCACGAATATCAAAATGCCGCCCAGGGACAAGCTGCCACCTGTGCCAACTCACGCTGCTTTGAGAGTGCCCATGGAGCTCTGCAAACTGGGACCAGGAAAGTGGTGTTCTGAGTATTGTTTTCCCGGTCAGAAGCCTTTGTCAGTGTCAGGTCGGCCCTTGTTCCACAGGGGCAGGCTGCCTGCTGGATTTCCACGAATATCAAGATGCCGCCCAGGGACAAGCTGCCACCTGTGCCAACACGGGCTGCTTTGAGAGTGCCCATGGAGCTCTGCAAACTGAGACCTGGAACGTGGGGTGGTGGGTTTTGTTTCCCCGGGCAGAAGCCTTTGTCAGTACCAGGTCAGGCCTTGGCCCTTGGGGGCCGGCTGCCTGCAGGATTTCCACAAATATCAAGATGCCGCCCAGGGACAAGCTGCCACCTGTGCCAACTCGGGCTGCTTTGAGAGTGCCCACGGAGCTCTGCAAACTGAGACCAGAAACGTGGGGTGGTGGGTTTTGTTTTCCCGGGCAGAAGCCTTTGTCAGTACCAGGTCGGCCCTTGGCCCTTGAGGGCCGGCTGCCTGCAGGATTTCCACAAATATCAAGATGCTGCCCAGGGACAAGCTGCCACCTGTGCCAACTCAGGCTGCTTTGAGAGTGCCCACGGAGCTCTGCAAACTGAGACCAGAAACGTGGTGTTCTGAGTTTTGTTTTCCCGGGCAGAAGCCTTTGTCAGTACCAGGTCGGCCCTTGGCCCTTGGGGGCCAGCTGCCTGCAGGATTTCCACGAATATCAAAATGCTGCCCAGGGACAAGCTGCCACTTGTGCCAACTTGGGCTGCTTTGAGAGTGCCCACGGAGCTCTTCAAACTGAGAGAATGTATGTGGGGTTATGGGTTTTGTTTTCCCGGGCAGAAGCCTTTGTCAGTACGAAGTAGGCCCTCAGCCCTTAGAGGCAGTCTGCCTGCTGGATTTCCACGAATATCAAGATGCCACCCAGGGACAAGCTGCCACCTGTGCCAACTCGGGCTGCTTTGAGAGTGCCCATGGAGCTCTGCAAAGTTAGACCAGGAACTTGCC
Organism: Motacilla alba alba; assembly: GCF_015832195.1. Classification (NCBI taxonomy): domain Eukaryota; kingdom Metazoa; phylum Chordata; class Aves; order Passeriformes; family Motacillidae; genus Motacilla; species Motacilla alba. Next base: position 11,190 of record NW_024037766.1, read on the forward strand.
TTGGTGAGTTTTGTTTCCCCGGGCAGAAGCATTTGCAGTACCAGGCAGGCTCTCGGAACTTCAGGGCCGTCTGCCTGCTGGATTTCCACGAATATCAAGATGCTGCCCAGGGACAAGCTGCCACTTGGGCCAACTCGCGCTGCTTTGGGGGTGCCCACGGAGCTCTGCAAACTGAGACCATAACCTAGGGTTGTGGGTTTTGTTTTCTCGGGCAGAAGCCTCTCTCAGTACCAGGTAGGCCCTTGTTCCTTAGGGGCAGGCTGCCTGCTGAATTTCCACGAATATCAAGATGCTGCCCAGGGACAAGCTGCCACCTGTGCCAGCTCGGGCTGCTTTGAGGGTGCCCACGGAGCTCTAAAAACTGAGACAGGGTACATGGGGTTATGGGTTATATTTCCCCGGGCAGAAGCCATTGTAAGTACCAGGTAGGCCCTCGGCCCTTAGGGGCAGGCTGGCAGCAAGACTTCCACGAATATCAAGATGCCGCCCAGGGACAAGCTGCCACCTGTGCCAAGTCACGCTGCTTTGAGAGTGCCCACGGATCTCTTCAAACTGAGCCAAAGTATGTGGGGTTTCGGGTTTTTTTTTCCCGGGCAGAACCCTTTGTCAGTACCAAGTAGGACCTCGGCCCTTAGAGGCAGTCTGCC